>NW_024044845.1:1187276-1307222 GCF_015852505.1 Tachyglossus aculeatus
AGGGGACACATGGAGGGAGCAAGTAAGGGCAATGCAGAAGGGAGTGGGAGAAGAGGAAAAGAGGGCTTAGTCATGGAAGGCCCCTTGGAAGAGATGTGCTTTCAGTGCGGCTTCGAAGTGGGGGCAGATTCATTGTCTGTCAGATATGAGGAAGGAGGGCGTTCCATCCCAGACGCACAATGCGGGTGAGAGGTCGGCTGTGCTACGGACCGGATCGAGGTACGGTGAGAAGGTTGGTATTAGTGAGGCGAAAAGTGTGGGCTGGTTTGTAGTAGGAGAGTAGTGAGGTGAAGTAAGAGAGGTCAAGGGGATTGAGGGTTTTAACGCCCATGGTGAGCAATTTCTGTTTGATGCTGAGGTGGATGGGCAAACACTGGATTTTCTTGGGGAGTGGGGAAATGTGTCCTGAATGTTTCTGTAGAAAAATGATGTGGGCAGCAGAGTGAAGTTTGGACTGGAGTGGGTAGAGGTAAGAGGACAGAGGTTATGCAGACAGGGGTGGGGTGCAAGAAGGTTTGATCCATCTATAGAATTAAGGGCCCTGGGTCTTCTCTGCCTCACAGTCAGGTCAGACAGAACCAGTTCCCTGTTGAGTGACCTTAGGCAAGTCACTTCACTTCTCTGAGTCTCAGTTATCTCATCCATAAAATAATAATAATAATTATGGATGATGATGATTGAGGTATTTGTTAAGTTTGGGGGCTTACTATGTGCCAAACACTCTTCTAAGCACTGGGGTAGGTAGACACCAGGTAATCATGTCAAATCAGTCCTGTCCCACAAGGGGCTCACAGTCTTAATGTTCATTTACAGGAGAGTAACTGGAGACTCAGAGAAGTGAAATGACGTACCCACAGTCACAGAGCAGACACTGCGGTGGAGCTGGGATTAGAACCCACATCAATCTGCTTTTTTCCACTAGCCCGTTGCTGCAACTCTCCTTTAATCTCAGAATGGAGATTAAGATCGTTGAGCCCCATGTAGGACCTGATCTGTGTCCAAACTGAATGAGCTTACCTGTATCCCAGCACTTAGTTCAGTGTCTGGCACATAGTAAAGTGCTTCAGAAAAAACACTGAGATAGAAAAAAAAAGTTTACACCACCAGAGGGTTCTAGCGAGTTTCCAGCCTCACAGAACCATGCCTCCGAGTCCCACCTTGGGGCGGTAGAGGAAGGCAGCCTCCCAGGACCCAGGCCTGTTGCCATCAGGGGATGATAGAGAGGTGAAGCTTCACAGACCAATGCCTAGTGCGACCATGGAGTGGTAGAGAGGAGCAGCTTTCAGAACAAGCCTCCAGCAGCAACATACTGCACACAACTACTATACTCCTCCTCTGGTGCTAACCTTCTTATTGTGCTTCGATTTTCGCCTGTCTCACTGCCGGCCCGCTGGCCCACATACTACTCGGTCCTGAACGCCATCCCTCCTCAAATAATAATAATAATAATAATAATAATAATAATAATAATAATAATAATGGCATTTGTTAAGCACTTACTATGTGTCAAGCGCCATTCTAAAGTGCTGAGGGAGATACCAGCTTATCAGGTTTGTCCCACGTGGGGGCTCACAGTCTTAACCCCTATTTTACAGAAAGATGTTACTGAGGCAACAGAGAAGTTAAGTAACTTGCCCAAAGTCACACAGCTTGACAAGTAGCGGAAGCCTGGATTAGAACACATGACCCTCTGACTCCCAAGCCCATGCTCTTTCCACTAAGCCACAAAGATTCCCCAGACAGTCACTCTTCCCCCCTTCAAAGCCCTACTGAAGGCACCCCTCCTCCAAGAGGGCCTTCCCAGGACTAAGCACCGCTTTTCCTCAACTCCCTCTCCCTTCCGTGTCACCACGACTCTCTCCCTTTGCTCTTTCCCCCTGGGCATTTGCCGTTTCGCTAGGGCTGGGGTTGGAGGAGAGTTGAGCCTGGATTGGGGCCGGGCTTCTCAGGATGGGCTGGGGGCGTCCGGTGCTTGGGAAGCAGGAGGGATCTGAAGAACCAGAGGCCTCAGCGCCTACATCGCTCTGCAGGTGAGAAGGTCCCTCGCCAAAGCGGATCAACCGCCTCCACCTTCCCAGCCAAGCCCCCTTTCATGGTTGTAGCTGGGACCGGTGGAAGTGGAGGACCCACTTCCCCTCTGCACCCTCAGGGCATTTCCTTCCCTCCAGCCCTCAGGGGTCCCCAGAGACTCCCCAAGGACCAGGACAAGGTGAACCTCTTAGGATGGTCTGAAACCAGCTAGGACCAGTGGAAAGAGCACAGGCCCCAACCCCACCACTTGCCTGTTTTGTGACCTTGGGCAAGTCATTTCCGGGCTTACCACACGGCCTTGGGAAGCAGAGGACATTGTGTATAAACTCGGCTCTGCCACTTGTCGTTGTGTGACCTTGGGCAAGGTGCTTAACTTCTCTGTGCCTTAGTTCCCTCATCTTTACAATGGGGATTAAGCCTGTGGACAGTCTGATTACCTTGTACCTACCCTGGCACTTAGAACAGTGCTTGGTACATAGTAAGCACTGAACAAATACCAACATTATTTTTATGTAACTATAATTCTATATTGATGCCTGTTTACTTGTATTGATGTCTGTCTCTTCCCTCTAGACTATGAGTCCGTTGTGATCGCTGCATGGTAAGCGATCAATAAATGCGATTGAATGAATGAAGATAGACGAGATGGAGGCCCAGGGAGGAAGCCGGTGCTGGAAAGAGTAAAATGCCACCAGGGTGGCGATAGGGAGGCGCGGCCTCCCTGAATCACGGTGTGGGAGGGAAGCAGCAGCGCCTATTGGATAGAGTCGTGACCTGGGGGTCCCGAAGGGCCTGGATTCTAACCCAGGCCCTGCTACTGGTCTGATGAGTGACCTTGGGCAAGTCACTTCGCTTCTCTGAGCCTCAGTTACCTCATCTCTAAAATAAGAGTAAGAATTGCCCTCCCTTCTCATATCAGATAACTGCTTTGCCCCACTTCAAAACTTATTGAAGACACATTTCCTCCAGGAAGCATTCCCTGAAGTAGCCCTCCTCGCCTGTTCTTTCACTCCCTTCTCCGCCTCTCCTGCTTGCTCCTTCATACCTCCTCTTTCCCTCCCCCATGGCACATATGTGTATATCTGCATATAGCTGTAATTATTTATCTGTTTATTCATTTTTCCTTTTATTCATTTGTATTAATGTTTGTCTCCCCCTCTAGTATGTGAGCTCGTTGTGGGCAGGGAATGTATTGGATGCTATATTGTACTGACCCAAGTGCTTAGTACAGTGCTTTGCACACAGTAAGTGCTCAATAAATACAGCCATTGTTATTATTATTATTATTGTTATTATTATTAATAATAATAATACGACCTCTCTCAATCTCGGTTAGTGGTGTAATCCTCTAGTCCAATTTGATATTGTCAGAGAATTAAAAATATGGCTTTTTTTAAAGCGGGTATTTGTTAACCAGTCTGTCAATCATCATGATCATCATCATCATCAATCGTATTTATTGAGCGCTTACTATGTGCACAGCACTGTACTAAGCGCTCGGGAAGTACAAGCTGGCAACAAAAAGAGACAGTCCGTACCCAACAGTGGGCTCACAGTCTAAAAGGGGGAGAGGACAGAAGGAACAAAACCAAACATACTAACAAAATAAAATAAATAGGATAGATATGTACAAGTAAAATAAATAAATAAATAGAATAAATAAATTAGGAGTAATAAATATGTACAAACATATATACATAATACAGGTGCTGTGGGGAGAAGGGAAGGAGGTAAGATGTGGGGGATGGAGAGGGGGACGAGGGGGAAAGGAAGGGAAGGGGCTCAGTCTGGGGAAGGGCCTCCTGAGGTGGTGAGCTCTCAGCAGGGCCTTGAAGGGAGGAAGAGAGCTAGCTTGGTGGATGGGCAGAGGGAGGGGCATTCAGGCCCGGGGGATGACGTGGGCCGGGGGTCGTTGGTGGCGGGACAGGTGAGAACGAGGTACGGTTGAGGAGATTAGCGGCGGAGGGAGCGGAGGGTGCGGGCTGGGCCTAAGAAGGAGGAGAAGGGAGGTGAGGGTAGGAGGGAGCGAGGTGATGGAGAGCCCTTGAAGCCCAGGGTGATGGAGTTTCTGGCCTGATGCGCAGATTGATTGGTAGCCACTGGAGATTTTGAGGAGGAGAGGTAATATGCCCAGAGGCGTTTCTGGACAAAGATAATCCGGGCAGCAGCATGATGTATGGATTGAAGTGGAGAGAGACATGAGGATGGGAGATCAGAGAGAAGGCTGATGCAGTAGTCCAGACGGGACTAGGATGAGAGCTTGAATGAGCAGGGTAGCGGTATGGATGGAGAGGAAAGGGCGGATCTTGGCAATGTTGCGGAGCTGAGACCGGCAGGTTTTGGTGACGGCTTGGATGTGAGGGGTGAATGAGAGAGCGGAGTCTAGGATGACACCAAGGTTGCGGGCTTGTGAGACGGGAAGGATGGTAGTGCCGTCAACAGAGATGGGAAAGTCAGGGAGAGGGCAAGGGTTTGGGAGGGAAAGACAAGGAGTTCAGTCTTCGACATGTTGAGCTTTAGATGGCGGGCAGACATCCAGATGCAGATGTCCTGAAGGCAGGAGGAGATGCGAGCCTGGAGAGAGGGGGAGAGAGCAGGGGCAGAGATGTAGATCTGGGTGTCATCAGCATTGAGATGATAGTTGAAGCCGTGGGAGCGAATGAGGTCACCAAGGGAGTGCGTGTAGATCGAGAACAGAAGGGGACCAAGCACTGAACCTTGGGAACCCCCACAGTAAGGGATGGGAGGGGAGGAGGAGCCTGCAAAAGAAACTGAGAATGAACGACCGGAGAGATAAGAGGAGAACCAGGAGAGGACGGGGTCTGTGAAGCCAAGGTCAGATAGCGTGTTGAGGAGAAGGGGGTGGTCCAAAGTGTCGAAGGCAGCTGAGAGGTCGAGGAGGATTAGGACAGAGTATGAGCCGTTGGATTTGGCAAGCAGGAGGTCATTGGTGACTTTAGAGAGGGCAGTTTTTGTGGAATGAAGGGGCCAGAAGCCAGACTGGAGGGGGTCGAGGAGAGAGTTGTTGTTGAGGAATTCTAGGCAGCGCATGTAGGCAAGTCATTCAAGGGAGTTTGGAAAGGAATGGTAGGAGGGATATGGGGGGCGATAACTAGAAGGTGAGGTGGGGTCAAGAGAGGGTTTTTTTAGGATGGGAGAGACACATGGGCATGTTTGAAGGCAGAGGGGAAGGAACCAGTGGAGAGTGAGCGTTGAAGATGGAAGTTAAGGAGGGGAGAAGGGATGGAGCGAGAGATTTCATGAGATGAGAGGAATGGGGTCAGAAGCGCAGGTGGCCGGAGTAGCACTTGAGAGGAGGGAGGAGAGCTCCTCTGAGGCATACTGCTGGGAAGGATGGGAGAGTAGCAGAGAGTGTTGAGAGCCGGGGTGTTGGAGAAGGGGGGGGGAAGTGACTTTGGGGAGGTCGGACCTGATGGAATTTAATTTTGTTAAGTGAAGTAGGAGGCCAGATCGTTGGGGGTGAGGGAAGGAGGAGGGGAGGAACCGGGGGCCTGAGAAGGGAGTTGAATGTACGGAAGAGCTGGCGGGGGTGATGGGCATGGGTGATCAATAAGGGAGGCAGAAATAGTTTTGTCCTGGCAGAAGAGAGGGCTGAGATTACGGCAGGAAGGATAAACTTGAAGTGAACGAGGTTGGCATGGTGTTTAGACTTTCGCCAGCAGCGTTCGGCAGCTCGAGCATAAAAGCGAAGGAGGCGGACAATGGCAGTGATCCAGGGCTGTGGGTTAGTGGTACGAGAGCGGCGAAGGGAAAGGGGGAGCGAGTGAGTCTAGCTGAGTAGAAGGGGTAGAGTTGAGAGCAGTAATATGATCATCAAGACTGGGTAGAGAGGAGAGGGCGCGAAGGTGGGGTGTGAGGCGCTCCGAAGATGGGTGGGGTCCAGAGAGCGGAGATCTCTGTGAGGGAGTAATACGGATTTACAGGGGAAAGGAGTGTGAGTGAGGACGCGGGTGAGAAGGATTATGATCAGAGAGAGGGATTTCAGAGTTGGTGAGGGTGGACACAGTGCAGCGGTAGGAGATGATGAGGTCGAGGGTATGACCAAGTTGGTGAGTGGGTGAGGTGGGGTGGAGGAAGAGGTTGGCAGCGTCAAGGAGAGATAGAAGGCAGGCGGCAGAAGAGTAGTTAGGGATATCCATGTGGATATTGAAGTCTCCGAGGATCAGAGTGGGCATGGAGAAGGAGAGAAGGAAGGTGAGGAAGGGGTCAAAGTCGTTAAAGAAGTTGGAAGTGGGGCCGGGAGGGCGGTAAATGACTGCTACAAGAATCTGGAGGGGGTGGTAGAGGTGGATAATGTGGGCCTTCAAAGGAAGGGAAGGAAAGGTAAGGGGGAGGAGGAATAGTGCGAAAGTTCATCCAAACTGCTACACCTGCTCATTCAAGCTCTCAACCTATCCGTCTGGAAGTACATGCACCAGCCTTCTCTCTGATCTCCCATCCTCGTGTCTCTCTCCACTTCAATCCATACTTCATGCTGCTGCCCGGGATTATCTTTGTCCCAGAAACGCTCTGGGCATATTACTCCCCCCTCCTCAAAAACCTCCCAATGGCTACCAATCAATCTGCGCATCAGGCAGAAACTTCTCACCCTGGGCTCCCTCAAGGCTCTCCATCTCTCACCCCTCCCCTCCTAAACCTCCCTTTCTCACCTTCTACAGCCAGCCCGCACCATGCGCTCCTCCCGATGCTAATCTCCTCACTGTACCTCGTTCTTGCCTGTCTCGCCATCGACCCCCAGGCCCCCACGTCATCCCCCGGGCCCTGGAATGCCCTCCCTCCTGCCCCATATGCCAAGCTAGCTCTCTTCCTCCCTTCAAGACCCTGCTGAGAGCTCACCTCCTCCAGGAGGCCTTCCCAGGCTGAGCCACTTCCTTCCTCTCCCCCCTCGTCCCACCCTCTCCATCCCCCCTTCTTACCTCCTTCCCTTCCCCACAGCACCTGTTATATATGTATATATGGTTGTACATATTTATTAGTCCTATTTATTTATTTTATTTATTTTACTTGTACATATCTATCCTATTTATTTTATTTTGTTAGTATGTTTGGTTTTGTTCTCTTGTCTCCCCCCTTTTAGATTGTGAGCCCACTGTTGGTTAGAGACTGTCTCTATATGTTGCCAATTTGTACTTTCCCAAGCGCTTAGTACAGTGCTCTGCACATAGTAAGCGCTCAATAAATACGATTGATGATGATGACGATGATGGACATTGAGGGGCGAGAAGGAAACCGACACCTCCTCCTTTTCCGGTTAGTCTGGGGGAGTGGGAGAAGAAGAGGCCTGCACTGCAGAGAGCGGCAGAAGAGACCGTGTCGTCTGGAGACAGCCATGTTTCAGTTAGGGCGAGGAGGAGTAGAGAGCGCGAAAGGTATTAGGTCCAGGATGAAAGGGATCTTACTTAAAACGGAGCGGGCGTTCCAGAGGCCACACTTGGCAGCAGCTGTCGAGGGAGGGGGAGGGAGGGGGAAGGGTGCGATGGGTGGGGAGGGTTTGGATTGGGAATGAGTTGGCGGGGGCCTGGGCAGGGAGAGTGAGAAGTGGGGTGGCGATGGGAAAGGAGAACTGGGATGGCGTGGGGGGCGGGGAGAAGGGGAGGGAGGGGGCCGGGAGGGAGGAGTAGAGAACTGGTGCTGTACGGAGGGATCCCTTGGGTAAGGGGGTGAGGGGGGAGTGGTCTTGGTGGGTGAGAGGGAGGGAAACAGCTGGGTGGGAGAGAGTAAGGGGGAAGGTGAGGAATGGGAATGGCAGTTGGAAGTAAGGGAATTGAAAATTCATGGTGAGGTCAGCAGGGCGAGTGACAGTACAGCGGGAGGTTAACAATTGAGATGCAGAAGCAATAAAACAGTAGCATCATCATCATCATCATCAATCGTATTTATTGAGCGGCTTACTATGTGCAGAGTACTGTACTAAGCGTTTCGGGAAGTACAAATTGGCAACATATAGAGACAGTCCCTACCCAACAGTGGGCTCACAGTCTAAAAGGGGGAGACAGAGAACAAAACCAAACATACTAACAAAATAAAATAAATAGAATAGATATGTACAAGTAAAATAAATAAATAAATAGAGTAATAAATATGTACAAACATATATACATATATACAGGTGCTGTGGGGAAGGGAAGGAGGTAAGAAGGGGGGATGGAAGGGAGGCAATGATATAAGTAGGCGGTGGCATCACAGGGTGTAGCTAAACAATCAATATGTTATGGCAATAATAAAATTGGCAGAAAATGATTTCACAGAGAGCAGATACAAACTATTAAGTGCTGGAGTAGGTGGGCCTGTTAAGGGGGGTCAGGGAGCAGAGATACCAGGGGAGAGGAGCAAACAGTCAACTAGCATGGGAGGGCAGAGTAGGTGCGAATGAGGTTGTCGTTAATGTAACATGGTGCTAACAAGGGCTTTTTACCTGGGGGCGGGGGGAGAGTCAGTCAGGACCGGACCGGGAAGGGGGGGATGAGGGGCACTTTAAGGAAGGTCGCCTAAGTGGGGGGGGATGGAAGCAGGGGGCGTCTGTGGGGGCGCTGTGATGGCGGGCGGGCCTCTCGGGAACCGAGTCCCGGGCATCTATGGCGGCGCTCTGAGGAGAGGATCCTTCCGGGAGCAGCAAGGCCGCGCGGTGTGATGGCGGGTGGGCGGGCCTCTCGGGAACGGAGTCCCGGGCGTCTATGGCGGCGCTCTGAGGAGAAGATCCTTCCGGGAGCAGCAAGGCCGCGCGGTGTGATGGCCGGCGGGCCTCTCAGGAACGGAGTCCCGGGCGTCTATGGCGGCGCTCTGAGGAGAGGATCCTTCCGGGAGCAGCAAGGCCGCGCGGTGTGATGGCGGGCGGGTGGGACTCCATGACTCCACTCTCTCATTCACCCCACATAAACAGTCCGTCACCAAAACTGGCAGGTCTGACCTTCACGACATCGCCAATGTACGCCCTTTCCTCTCCATACAAGCCACTACCATGTAAGTATAATCACTCATCCTATCCTGACTGGATTACTGCATCAGCCTCCTTTCTGATCTCCCAACCTGCCTCTCCCCATGTCAGTCTGTAGTTCACTCTACTGCCCGGATGATCTATCTACAGAAAGGGTCTGGGCATGTCACCCCCCGCCCCCATCAAAAATCTGCAATGGTTGCTTATGAACCTCCATATCAAGCAAAAGCTGCTCACTGACTGGTTTCAAAGCTCTCCCTCCCCTTGCCCCTTCTTACTTCACCTTTGTTCCCTCCTTCTACTCTACACTCTGCTCCTCTGGTGCCAATCTACTCACTGTGCCTCGTTCTCTCCCGTCCAGCTGTCGACCCCTAGCCCACATCCTACGTCTGGCCGGGAATGCCCTCCCTCTTCAAATCTGCCAAACAATCACA
This sequence comes from Tachyglossus aculeatus, assembly GCF_015852505.1. Taxonomy (NCBI): domain Eukaryota; kingdom Metazoa; phylum Chordata; class Mammalia; order Monotremata; family Tachyglossidae; genus Tachyglossus; species Tachyglossus aculeatus. Next base: position 1,196,697 of record NW_024044845.1, read on the forward strand.
CTTCCCCCCCTTCAAAGCCCTACTGAAGGCACACCTCCTCCAGGAGGCCTTCCCACACTAAGCCCCCCCTTTTCCTCTACTCCCCCTCCCCTCCACGTCACCCTGACTCGCTCCCTTTGTTCTACAACACCGACCCACCCCAAAGCACTTGTGTATAGAAGTACATGTTTATTGTTCTATTTATATTAATGATGTGTATAAATCTATAATTCCATTTATTTGTATTGATGCTATTGATGCCTGTTTACTTGTTTTGATGTCTGTCTCCCGCTTTCTAGGCTGTGAGCCCACTGGGGCAGGGATTGTCTCTATTTGTTGTGTAATTGCACTATCCAAGCGCTTAGTACAGTGCTTTGCACACAGTAAGCACTCAATAAATACGATTAAATGAATGAATGACACAGTCCCCTGTCCAACATAGAGCTCACAGTCTTCATCTCTGCTTTCCAGATAAGGGAACTGAAGCCCAGAGCTTAGAACAGTCCTCCAGTGCTTAGAACAATGCTTGACACATAGAAAGCCCTTAGCAGATACCATAATAATGGTAATTATTATTATTACGTCCTTGCCCACACTCACACAGCAGACAAGTGGCAAAGTAGGAATTGGAACCCATGTCCTTCTGACTCCCAGGCTCATGCTCTATCCACTTGGCCAACCTGCCTCAGTTCCCTTATCTAGCAATGTAATGTGCTTGACGGAGATCAAACTTGGCTCCTCCATTTGAGTAAATCATGAAACCAAGTTATTTGAGTCAATCAAATGATTGGGCTTGGCTTTGAGTAAATCAAGTAACCAGGTAGTTTGAGTTAATAATAATAGTAATAATGATGGCATTTGTTAAGCGCTTACTATGTTCAGAGCACTGTTCTAAGCGCTGGGGGGGATACAAGGTGATCAAGTTGCCCCATGTGGTTACAGATGAGGTAACTGAGGCTCAGAAAAGTTAAGTGACTTGCCCAAGGTCACACAGCTGACAAGTGGTGGAGCTGGGATTAGAACCCATGACCTCTGACTCCCAAGCCCGTGCTCTTTCCACTGAGCCACGCTGCTTCTCACATCAAAACAAGTAAACAGGCATCAACATAAATACATAGAATTATAGATATATACATGTATACATAATTTCTCTGGGGCCGTAAGGGGGGAAAGAGGAAAGGGAATGAGTCAAGGTGACCCAAAAGGGAAAGGGAGCTGAGGAAAAGGGGGCTTAGTCTGGGAAAACCTCTTGGAGGAGGTACACCTTCAGTAGAGCTTTGAAGTGGGGAAGAGTGATTGTTTGGTGGATTTTGAGGAGGTAGGGTGTTCCAGGCCAGAGGTAGGACTTGGTCCACGGGTCGGTGACAAAACCTGCAAGAACAAGGCACAGTAAGAAGGTTAGTACCAGAGGAGTGGAGTGTATGGGCTGGGATGTATAAGAAGAGAAAGGAGATGAGGTAAGAAGGTGCAAGGTGATGGAGAGCTTTAAAGCCAATAGTGAGGAGTTTTTGTTTAATACGGAGGTGGGTAGGCAACCACTGGAGGTTTCTGAGGACGGGGGATGACAAGCCTTGACCCTTCCCACAATGAGTTTACAGTCTAGAGGGGGAGACAGATAATATAACTAACTAAATAAATGAAAAATAAATTACTGCGATGTACAGAAGTGATGTGGGACTGTGAAGGGGAATGAATAAAGGGAACAAGGCAGAGTGATGCAGAAGGAAGTGGGAGAAGAGGAAAGGAAGGCTTAGTCAGGGAAGGCTTTTTGAAGGAGATGTGCCTTCAATAAGGCTTTGCAGGGTGGGGGAGAGTAATTTCTTTGCTTCTCTCAAACTAACTTCCTACTGTATCTCTCTCTTTACTCTCCTGCCTCCAATACATAATCCAAGCCCTCCATTCTCTGTGAAATGCCCTTTCTTCTCAAAATCACCAAACGACAGCTCTCCTCACTTTGAAGGCCCTCCTACAAAAACACTTCCTCTTTCTGGAGATATTCCTTCACTAAACCCCCCTTTTCCTGGCCTTTTCCCTGGCCTTTCCTTTCCAGTAGTCAGAGACAGAATTGGAAATCAAACGAAATAAAACCATGACTAAGTATATGAATAAGTAGAGTGCTAAACAAATAATAGATCTACTCAATAAATACCGAAGTAATAATGATTGATTTGCCATGAATACTTTAAATCCAAAAATCAGAAGATATAAATACTGATGTAATTTTAAGGCGGAAAAATAATTCTATATACATTTCATTTCAGGAAGGAAAACATGAAGGTCAGGATCCCACAATAAGATAATGGAAATGACAGTGTTGTGCTCATGGGACTTATCTAGAAAAGCCCTTATTCAAAGTTCAGCTTTGTATTAACGGCTAATTTTCTACCTATGAATAAGTCCTGGGCTCGTTTGATGAAACTTTCTTCAAATGATAACAAATAGAGGCTGCTGCCTTTAAATTCTACTTTATATTTCCCCCTTGTGGCAACTTGATATACCGTTGCCCAACATGCACCAACTTTTACTACAATGCCAGAGTTGTGTCTGTACAAAACCTTGCAGTGGGAAATTTCACAATGCAGCACAGTGTCGACCCTGAGTTTGCGTCCATTTATTCTGACAATCATTTATTCAGTCGTTCTTGTGTTGCTTGAATAAAATTGTTGAGTTCCTTAAAGTTCTAGCCCAAATGTCAAATGTCAATTGTATTCATTGAGCGCTTACTGTGCGCTGTATTAAGCTCCAGGGAGTGTCCAATACAACAATAAACAGACACGTTCTCAGGCTGTTCTGGAAGAATTGGGTGTGGTACTCATTCTCCATTCCATTGTATCAGCTTGGCATCAGGTGAAGTGAGTGATGTATTCGACACTGTCACTCGAAGCAGATAATAATAATAATAATTATGGTATTTGTTAAGTTCTTACTATGTGCCAAGCACTGTTCTAAGCGCTGGGGTAGATACAAGGTTATCAAGGTGTCCCAAATGGGGCTCACAGCCTTAAGCCCCACTTTACAGATGAAGTAACTGAGGGAACAGAGAAGTTAAGTTACTTGCCCAAAGTCACACAGCTGACAAGTGGTGGAGCCAGGATTAGTACCCATGACCTCTGACTCCCATGCTCGTGCTCTTTCCAGTAAGCCACGCTGCTTCTCATGAGCTTTTCAGTGATGAGAGGCCACATACGTGACTTCTGCTGAGGAGGGCGGGCAAAGATATTCTCTTCCATAACCACTGTTGCCATCCCACCCCATCCCAGTTCTCCTCTCCCATCGCCACCCCCCTTCCCACTCTCCCCGCCCAGGCCCCCGCCAACTCATCCCAATCCAAACCCTCCCCACCCCTCGCACCCTTCCCCCTCCCTCCCCTCCCTCGACAGCTGCTGCCAAGTGTGGCCTCTGGAACCCCCGCTCCGTTTTAAGTAAGATCCCTTTCATCCTGGACCTATTCCTTTCCAGCTCTCTACTCCTCCTCGCCCTAACTGAAACATGGCTGTCTCCGGACGACACGGTCTCTTCTGCTGCTCTCTGCAGTGCAGGCCTCTTCTTCTCCCACTCCCCCAGACTCACCGGAAAAGGAGGAGGTGTCGGTTTCCTTCTCGCCCCCCAATGTCGCTTTCGCACTATCCCTCCTCCCCCTTCCCTTTCCTTCCCTTCCTTTGAAGCCCACATTATTCGCCTCTACCACCCCCCTCCAGATTCTTGTAGCCGTCATCTACCGCCCTCCCGGCCCCACTTCCAGCTTCTTTAACGACTTTGACCCCTTCCTCATCTTCCTTCTCTCCTTCTCCATGCCCACTCTGATCCTCGGAGACTTCAATATCCACATGGATATCCCTAACGACTCCTCTGCCGCCTGCCTTCTATCTCTCCTTGACGCTGCCAACCTCTTCCTCCACCCCACCTCACCCAATCACCAACTTGGTCATACCCTCGACCTTATCATCTCCTACCGCTGCACTGTGTCCACCCTCACCAACTCTGAAATCCCTCTCTCTGATCATAATCTTCTCACCTGCCTCCTCACTCACACTCCTTTCCCCTGTAAATCCGTATTACTCCCTCACAGAGATCTCCGCTCTCTGGACCCCACCCATCTTTCGGGGCGCCTCACACCCCACCTCGCCGCCCTCTCCTCTCTACCCAGTCTTGATGATCAGATTACTGCTCTCAACTCTACCCTTTCTACTCAGCTAGACTCACTCGCTCCCCTTTCCCTTCGCCGCTCTCGCAGCACTAACCCACAGCCCTAGATCACTGCCACTGTCCGCCTCCTTCGCTCTTGTGCTCGAGCTGCCGAACGCTGCTGGCAAAAGTCTAAACACCATGCCAACCTCGTTCACTTCAAGTTTATCCTTTCCTGCCTTAACTCAGCCCTCTCTTCTGCCAGACAAAACTATTTCTCCTCCCTTATTGACACCCATGCCCATCACCCCCGCCAGCTCTTCCGTACATTCAACTCCCTTCTTAGGCCCTCGGTTCCTCCCCCTCCTCCTTCCCTCACCCCCAACGATCTGGCCTCCTACTTCATTAACAAAATTAAATCCATCAGGTCTGACCTCCTCAAAGTCTCTTCCACCCTTTCTCCAACCCTCCGGCTCTCAACACTCTCTGCTACTCTCCCATCCTTCCCAGCAGTATCCTCAGAGGAGCTCTCCTCCCTCCTCTCAAGTGCTACTCCGGCCACCTGTGCTTCTGACCCCATTCCCTCTCATCTCATGAAATCTCTCGCTCCGTCCCTTTTCCCCTCCTTAACTGCCATCTTCAACTGCTCACTCTCCACTGGTTCCTTCCCCTCTGCCTTCAAACATGCCCATGTCTCTCCCATCCTAAAAAAACCCTCTCTTGACCCCACCTCACCTTCTAGTTATCGTCCCATATCCCTCCTACCATTCCTTTCCAAACTCCTTGAACGAGTTGTCTACACGCGCTGCCTAGAATTCCTCAACAACAACTCGCTCCTCGACCCCCTCCAGTCTGGCTTCCGTCCCCTTCATTCCACGGAAACTGCCCTCTCAAAGGTCACCAATGACCTCCTGCTTGCCAAATCCAATGGCTCATACTCTGTCCTAATCCTCCTCGACCTCTCAGCTGCCGTCGACACTGTGGACCACCCCCTTCTCCTCAACACGCTATCTGACCTTGGCTTCACAGACTCCGTCCTCTCCTGGTTCTCCTCTTATCTCTCCGGTCGTTCTTTCTCAGTCTCTTTTGCAGGCTCCTCCTCCCCCTCCCATCCTCTTACTGTGGGGGGTTCCCCAAGGTTCAGTGCTTGGTCCCCTTCTGTTCTCAATCTACACGCACTCCCTTTGTGACCTCATTCGCTCCCACGGCTTCAACTATCATCTCTACGCTGATGACACCCAGATCTACATCTCTGCCCCTGCTCTCTCCCCCCTCTCTCCAGGCTCGCATCTCCTCCTGCCTTCAGGACATCTCCATCTGGATGTCTGCCCGCCACCTAAAGCTCAACATGTCGAAGACTGAACTCCTTGTCTTCCCTCCCAAACCTTGTCCTCTCCCTGACTTTCCCATCTCTGTTGACGGCACTACCATCCTTCCCGTCTCACAAGCCCGCAACCTTGGTGTCATCCTCGACTCCGCTCTCTCATTCACCCCTCACATCCAAGCCGTCACCAAAACCTGCTGGTCTCAGCTCCGCAACATTGCCAAGATCCGCCCTTTCCTCTCCATCCAAACTGCTACCCTGCTCATTCAAGCTCTCATCCTATCCCGTCTGGACTACTGCACCAGCCTTCTCTCTGATCTCCCATCCTCGTGTCTCTCTCCACTTCAGTCCATACTTCATGCTGCTGCCCGGATTATTTTTGTCCAGAAACGCTCTGGGCATATTACTCCCCTCCTCAAAAACCTCCAATGGCTACCAATCAATCTGCACATCAAGCAGAAACTCCTCACCCTGGGCTTCAAGGCTGTCCATCACCTCGCCCCCTCCTACCTCACCTCCCTTCTCTCCTTCTACAGCCCACCCCGCACCCTCCGCTCCTCCGCCGCTAATCTCCTCACCGTACCTCGTTCTCACCTGTCCCGCAATCGACCCCCGGCCCACGTCATCCCCCGGGCCTGGAATGCCCTCCCTCTGCCCCTCCGCCAAGCTAGCTCTCTTCCTCCCTTCAAGGCCCTGCTGAGAGCTCACCTCCTCCAGGAGGCCTTCCCAGACTGATCCCCTTCCTTCCTCTCCCCCTCGTCCCCCTCTCCATCCCCCCATCTTACCTCCTTCCCTTCCCCACAGCACCTGTATATATGTATATATGGTTGTACATATTTATTACTCTATTCATTTATTTATTTATTTTACTTGTACATATCTTTCCTATTTATTTTATTTTGTTGGTATGTTTGGTTTTGTTCTCTGTCTCCCCCTTTTAGACTGTGGGCCCACTGTTGGGTAGGGACTGTCTCTATGTGTTGCCAATTTGTACTTCCCAAGCGCTTAGTACAGTGCTCTGCACATAGTAAGCGCTCAATAAATACGATTGATGATGATGATGATGATGAAAGAAAAATTCCACAAGGACCTGGAAATATTCACAGCAGTAGTACAAAATCTAGGAAGTTGATCACCTTGGGGTGTTTCGATGCCCAAGTGGTTAATGAGGCTAAAATGAGTGATCATTAGACTATGTGAGAGTAGAAAACTAAAACAAAAAAAGAATGAATCAAATCTTAACTTACCATTACCAAGAATGTCTTCTACCTTCTAAATAAAATAAATACACCATGGTTGACCCCACTACCTAAGCAATGGAATCTCATTGATTATGTCATCCAGCCCTTATTTAGTGCATGCCTCAGCCCCAATCACTAAGAAAGGTGCACATGATATCCCCAGGACATTCTTTCAAGGAATAATTTGGATGGGAGGGGAGTAGCTGTCTCGAACAGTACCAGATGTTCAAAATTTTTAAGTTAATTATAGTTGTTCTTTGTATTGGAAGACTATCCCTCTGAGTAAAATTCTGCAGTGATGTGTCTGAAAATCCTAATGCGCTGTCCACAGTACCACCCTCATTGTTTGCAGGCAACGATTTCTTTTATTGTGCTGTTGGGGTTGTTATCTTTAGCACCTGAGGCTATCTTGTTTTTGCCAATGTCTCATGATCCTCTGAGAGCTTTTTCTCAAAAAGAACTGCTTCCTTCTCAATTGCAGTTCACCCTGCTTGTCCGTCTGCCATAGGTGTCTCCCATTAGCTGAGATGCATTGTGGGTTGTCACTTTGTTTTGTGGTATGCTTTGAACACTTATTCTGATCACATTGTTTTGATTTGCCCAATTTTGGCTCACATTATAGCAACTTTTGGGGTAACCTACTTTCATCCACTCAGTGTACTTATCTTGTCTGAGTTACTGAAAGGTGATCATAGCTTCAATGGTAGAAGACTTTGTTCCCTGATTGCATTGTTTGTATTCTTGTATTGCCACTGAATATTGAGCAAAACCCAAAAATGCCCCTGATAGAATTACTACCATTGCATTTTGTTACCTAGGCAAAACACTGGAGACAAAAGGTAGAGGCCTGAACCCAGAAGACCAGTATGTTGGGTGAGAGACTGTCAGAGTATGGTTCCAACATGGCATTAAATTCATACCAAACTGAATTTCTATAGAGTAGTTGTAATATCCCTGCTTCTGCAAGAATTCTAAGGCACTTTCATTCCTATGTGCTGTACTTAATGTGTGACAGCAGGAGACTCAAACAACTACCTTATGGAGAGCCAGAATCAGGAAACCAAAAGCAAGGAGAAAAGAGAAATGTTTTAATCACTTGATAAAAACAAAACCTCAGACAATTCTGTATCTCAGCTGAAAACTAGGGGGGCAGTCTTTTAGGATACACCAGCTTAGAGTACTGTTATCAAGAAAGGTGCGGCAGTGCAAACTTTAAAGCTTAACAATATGCCCGGACTGTGGGTTCCACATTAACATTTTTAGTCACACATGTACTCATAGGTGAATTTCGCTATCAGTGGTGACTTCAACTCTGAAAGACAACTAAATAACCTCGTTAGAATGATGATGATGATGATATTAATAATGGTATTCGTTTAACACTTATGATGTGCCAAGCACTGGGTTAGATACAAGATAATCATGTTGGACACAATCTCAGTCCCTGTTCTGCGGGAAGCTCATGGTGTAAGGGGAGGGAGAAGGGATATTTAATCCCTATTTAATAAATGGGGAACCTGAAGCCCAAAGAAGTTAAGTGCCTTGTCCAAGGTCACACAGCAATCAAATGGAAGAGCCAGGATTAAAATCCAGGTCTCCTGATGACCAGCCCGATGCTCTTTCCCCAGTCTATGCTATATCTCCTTAACATCAAATGACAATATACAATCACAAACCATGAGGTCTCCTGTGTGGTCTCTGGAATGCTGTCAGTATTTCAGCATGGAAGCAATGCTTGTTATGTTACATTTTATGTGATTAGGATGAATGTGTAGGGTAGTAAACAACTATTCAATGATGATCTCATGGGTCATGGCTACAGGGACCCTATGTAGTTCGTGTCCCTCATTATAATACACTTATCTGAATTCTATATTGTCTATCTTAAGGTCATACTAACCTGAAAAATATAAATGTTTTCATCAAATTTTACATCATCAGGTGTTTTAATTTGCAAATGCCTAATTAAATAGTAACAAAAATGAATGTTACAAAATGGCAAATTAATAACCCACAAGATCTTTTTATAGTAGATAAGGGATTTTCCTAGATCTAAACATTAAATTGTTGTGTATGGGTTTTTCTCAGAAAAAAATAAATTACTATTTAACCATATAAATAAATATATAACAGATGTTTATTTGTATAGTTTATTTATGTAGTTGTCCTTCATAGTTGAAGAAGATACCACTGAGGTAACATTCACCTGTTGGTACATGTGTGGCTGGAAGGATCAGTGTGGGACAACTGTCTCGGTCACAATGAGTTCACAAAAAGCTTGTACCTTGTGGTTCTGTGCTTAATGTTTAGTGCAACTGATGCTACAGGTATGTAATAATAATAATAATATTTGCTACGCACTTACTATTTGCCAAGCACTGTTCTAAGCACTAGGGTAGATACAAGGTAATCAGATTGTCCCACATGAGGCTAAAAGTCACAATCCCCATTTTACAGATGAAGTAACTGAGGCACAGAGAAATGAAGTGGCTTGCCCAAGGTCACTCAGCAGACAAGTGGTGGGGCCAGGATTAGAACCCACATCCTCTGACTCCCAAGTCCGTGCTCAATATAACTTGACACCAAGGACCAGCTTAATTGTACTTCGATGCATTTAATCTATTATCATATTTTGTGCATTAATATTTGGACTGCACTATTATCTGTCCAGCTTGTTTTAGGGTTATAAATGCTTCTTACTATGTCACGAGATGCTAAAAAGTTATTTTAGGTGTAGTTCATAAGGGCAATAGTGCTGCTAATGTCAGAAGTCTCTACTTTAACGACCTGTTAATCTCAGGATTCTCATTTCCACTAAGTGAAACTGTAGTATTTTCATGTACTCAGGCATTTGTTTGCCAAGAAACACCCACCTGAGACAACATAGTAATTCATACACACCGAACAGCTATACGAACTCTATATATTTATACACTGGAGGAGAAGCATTGTTGGAAACCGATAGCTATTTTACTTATCATTATATTTATAATTATTAAGCACTTACTGTATGCCAAGCACTGTACTAAATGCTGATGTTGATATAAGATAATCAGTTTGGATATAGTCCCCGTCCCACATAGGGCTCACAGTCCAAGTAGTAGACAGTAGGATTTAACCTCCATTTTACAGATGAGGTACTAGCTACTAGGTACATTTATATGTGTATATGTTCTGCTCATTCAGGTCTAGTACCATTACTTTTGGGAGAAAGGTAGAGAAGAGGGAGCATATTTTTTGAGGTGGGGGTGATTGTTTTTTCTTTCTTTAACCCATTTCTCCCAAACCAGAGCCGAGGGCTTTAGTCAAGCGAGGCATAGTCTTAGGAGCAAAGGAGATGTGATAAAGGACCACACAAAAGTAGTTTGGGTATGTTGTTGACTCCTGCCTCTCTAAACGTCTGTGGCTACACTGTGGCAGGACCTATAGAGTTGCATTTCAAGCCAGGAGCTTGTGCTAGCTAGTCAGTCATGAGGGATCCAATTAGTTGTCATGAGGTGAAGGCAGAAGAGTCCTGTCAGAATGGAGTCAGGAGGGGAACAAAAATCCTGGAAGGCTTGAGAATATTTGCACCCAATGGGGCCAAATTGCAAATGTTAATAAGCTTAATTTATGTCATATTGCATTACTTATTAGGTCCTCAGGTAGGGAGAAAATGTATTGTTGTGGCAATCTATAATGCATAACTCTCCCAACTGCTCCGGATCGAGGTTAGTGAAATAGGAGAGGGGATAGGGCATCCTAAGGGAAATAACCTGAAAATCAAATAGAATGTCTTCCCAGGTACAAAGCCTATGACTATAAATAGTCTCTGATAACTCCCACAATTTAGGACAAGAATCAGAGTTAATCTCTCCCACAGAGCCTGAAGACACAGAACCCAAGTTCAGTGGATGTTTTCATGCTTTTGGTTGCCATTCAGCTCCTAAGAAGTCCCAGTGGACCCAGTTTCCTGGCTTTCTTAAACGTACTTTAAAAGTTCAGCAATTATGAACAGTCACATAACTTTTTAATAATGTCCAATGGGCAAGGCTATTATAATCATTCAATTGGCAGTTGCGTCTCTACATGTTGCCGTCTGCCTCCACGCATCCAGCACAGTGGGGAGACGGACACTCGCAATGGAAGAACACAGGCCAGGCGAGTCTCAAGGTGGACAAGGAGACTGTTTATTGGGTTAAGCAGCAAGACTTTTATATCTTTCAGTCACATTCTGTATTTTTCCATGTTGCTGTGTTTATAACTAAGACAGCCATTCTGTAACCTTCAAAACCAGTAACAAGCAACACCCGTCTATGCAAGGCCATAGGGCCGATAACAAGTAACTCTTGCCTATCCACAGCTCTCCTCTCAGTTCCTTGTAGGTCTTCCTGTGAGCACGGAAGGCCTGGCTTACTACTTAGGCCCAGTAATTGAAGGGCTAGATGTTAGGTCTGCCACATCTACAGTTGCCTAGGAGATGAATAAATTATAAAGTTGAACATTTCTCAGCCTGAGACAGCAAACCCATAAATATAACCTCCCTGGATTTCTGTTGGTCCTTTTTAACTAAGGATGGTAGTGATTACCTTGAAAACACACACACACACACACACACACACACACACACACACACACACACACTGTTTTTTGCTTCTTTCTGTGTTCAGAAATCACCTCTAGTGAATTCCCAAAGCATCATTTGTTAAAGAGATAGATAATCACTAAATTGTATAGATCTGTGACTGGAAGCTCACATAGAAAGAATATGAAATAATAATAATAATAGTATTTGTTAAGCGCTTAGTAGGTGCCATACATTGCTCTAAGCACTAGGATAGATACGTGGTAATCAGGTTGTCCCACGTGGGGCTCACAGTCTTAATCCCCCTTTTACAGATGAGAGAACTGAGGCACAGAGAAGTTCAGTGACTTGCCCAAGGTCAAACACCTAAGTGGCGAAGCCGGGATTAGAGCCCATGACCTCTGACATCCTAGCCTGTGCTCTGGAAAAAGGAAACAACTCCAAGGACTAGAACAAATTAATGCAGCCAGAACATTTTGTCTCCAGTTTCCTCTTTTGACCCCCAAGTTCTTTGGTTCCCCTACTTCCTCTCCCTTCTGTGTAACCTATGCATTTGGATCTGGTCCCTTTAAGCACTCGATATTCACCCAATCCTTAGCCCCACATAACTTGCATACAGATCCATTATTCATTTTAATGTCTTTCTCCCTCTCCAGACTGTAAGTTCTTGACTAAAAGCTCCTGGTGGGCAGGGATCATGTCTACCAACTCTGTAGTTTTATATTCTCTCAAGTGCTTAATATAGCACTGTGTGCACAGTAAGTGCTCAATACATTTCAATGACTGATTGACTGATTTCATCTATGATGATTTCCCGGGTGGAAATATAAAATAGTCATTGCTAACCAATCACTGAAAACAGGCCCTGGTTTCCACTCTACAGGAAATAAAAGGCCTACCAAGACACCAAAAAACATCATTTCCACAATTTCATGTTTTTGAATGCCATTTGTTAAGTGCTTACTCTCTGTCAAGCACTGTTCTAAGAGATGGGGTAGATACTCAATTTATCAGGTTGAACCCAGTCCTTGTCCCACATAGGGTTCACGGTCTAATTTGAAAGGAGGAGGACTGGAGGATTTAATCCCCATTTTACGGATGAGATAACTGAGGCATAGAGAAGTTAAGGGATTTGCCCTAGGTCCTTAGACAAACTAAAATAAGGTGACAGTAGAGTTTCTGTTATGTTCTTCATGACATTCCAACAACCAATTTTTTAACTGAGCAAATTCTATGTCTGGAATCTTCAAAGATTATAGATTTGTAAATGTATGATTTAGTGTTGTGATCTAGACCACTAACAGCCAGGCCATAAGTAACTCTGGCAGTCACCCAACAAGGTTCCCTGGAGAACCCTCCTAGCTGTCAACCCTAGTTTGCTGGCGGTACCTAACACTTTTTCTTCTGTTGCAACAGAGCCAGGTCTTTCCAGATTTGCAGAATGCCATGCTGCACTGTCTGCAGCAACTGGCTCCTAGAATTCAGGAAACCTTTTCAGCAACACAAGCAGTGCTGCCTAGTGGATAGAGCAGGGACCAGAAGGACCTAGGTTCTTATCCTGGTTCTGCTACTTCTCTGCTGCGTGACCTTAGGCAAGTCATTTCACTTCTCTGAGTCTCAGTTAACTTCTCTGAGTCTCAGTTACCTCACCTGGAAAATGAGGATTTAGACTGTGAGCCCCATGTGGGATATTGACTGTGTCCAACCTGATTTAGCTTATGTCTACCCCAGAACTTAGTACAGTGTCAAACACATAGTATGCTCTTGTCAAATACCAAAATAAATGAATAACTGCACTAAACTCAGCTCCAAAGAGAATCTCTGAGAAGCCACTGGGGGAGGGTGACATGCTCAGTTTAACACCACTGGGCCAAGTCTACAAAACACAAATTGTTATACAATCAGCCTGATCATTTGGATAGAATCACCTAGATATTTTAATACAAAGCAGGGGTGAAGATATTTTTAATCAATTTACACTACATCACCCTGAGCTAGCCAAATTACACTTAATATCAACTCCCCAAGGCCTTGGGTTTGACATTACATTTTCTTTTTTTTATGACTCTTGTTAAGCGCTTACTTTGTGTCAAGCACTGTAAGAAGCACAGGGCTAGATACAAGATAATCAGGTTGGATACAGTCCCTGCTATCCAATGTGGGATTCATATTCTAAGGAGGAGTGCGTAGGACTGACTCCCCATTTTACAGATGAGGAAACAGAAATACAGAGAAGTTAACTTACTTGCCCAACATCACATGGTAGATAAGCAGCAGAGTCTGGATTAGAACACATGTCCTCTGACTTTCAGACCTTTTCTCGTTTTACTAGGCCATAATTCTCTCGATTTTATTCTTATAATCCCCCAAGAAGGGAATGGGTATTGTCATATTCATTAGCCAGAGGAAGTCAGTAGCAGGGGGATGGAAATAGAACGTAGTTCTCCTGACTTTCAGGCCTATTTTCCTTCCACTGGAGCCTACTTCATTTTTTATTCTGCATTATCCTAAGGAGATAATTGGGCTTTAAACATTTTAATTGGCATCCATAGAATTATTAGCAATTTTTAAAATGGCAGCAGGTAGTGTGAATCTGCAATGCAGCTGGCTTGGCAACAGATAGGAACCTCCATAGGTGAAAATGTCACTGCACTTCCAAAACCCCCCCTTCAGTATCCACTGGCCTAAAAAGCCACAAAAAGGGATTAGAGACCTGCAGACATAGCTATTCTCTCCTCAATGTTGTTAGTAAGGTACTTATCGCTGCATTTTCTTTTATCGTAGCAGATGTGTTTTTAAGAGTTCCTTTCTGGGAATTGCATTACAATTTTCCCCTGGCCTTTCTTCATTCAGAAGATTAGGCATAAAATTGAATAGAGATCCATGAATGGGGAAATTGTGACTGATGCTGAAACATTCTCTCTCTCGGGATTTGAAAAACAATCTGAACTGCAAGGCATCCTCTTTAGAATGCTTCTATTCATCTTTTTAAAATTGTGGAGAGTCACGTAGTGATCATCATAATCAGAACCGATTCACATCTTCATAAGTTCATGCACCTTTTCCTCAGCAGCGGTAGGACATGAGGAGGAGGAGGAGGAGGAGGAGGAGAGGAAAAGCAGGATTCATTCATTCATTCATTCAATCGTATTTCTGGAGCGCTTACTATGTGCAGAGCACACTGTACTAAGCCCTTGGGAAGTACAAATTGGCAACATATAGAGATGGTCCCTACCCAACAGCAGGCTCACAGTCTAGAAGGGGGAGACAGACAAGAAAACAAAACATATTAACAAAATAAAATAAATAGAATAGTAAATAGGTACAGATATAAATAGAATAATAAATATGTACAAACATATGAGCAGGTGCTGTGGGGAGGGGAAGGAGGTAAGGCGACGGGATGGGGAAGAGGAGGAGGGGGGACAGGAAGGAGGGGACTCAGTCTGGGAAGGCCTCCTGGAGGAGGCGAGCTCTCAGTAGGGCTTTGAAAGGAGGAAGAGAGCTAGCTTGGCCGTTGTGCAGAGGGAGGGCATTCCAGGCCAGGGGGAGGACGTGGGCCAGGGGTCGACGGCGGGACAGGCGAGAATGAGGCACAGTGAGGAAGTTAGCGGCAGAGGAGCAGAGGGTGTGGGCTGGGCTGTAGAAGGAAAGAAGGGAGGTGAGGTAGGAGGGGGCGAGGTGGTGGAGAGCCTTGAAGCCGAGAGCGAGAAGTCCTTGCGTGATGCGTAGGTTGATTGGTAGCTACTGGAGATTTTTGAGGAGGGGAGTAACATGCCCAGAGCATTTCTGCATAACGATGATCTGGGCAGCAGCATGAAGTATAGATTGAAGTGGGGAGAGACAGGAGGATGGGAGATCAGAGAGGAGGTTAATACAGTAAACCAGTCGGGATAGGATGAGAGATTGAACCAACAGGGTAGCAGTTTGGATGGAGAGGAAAGGGCGGATCTTGGCGATGATGCATAGGTGAGACTGGCAGGTTTGGGTGGCAGATTGGATGTGAGGGGTGTACGAGAGGGCAGAGTCGAGGACAAAACCAAGGTTGCGGGCTTGTGAGACGGGAAGGACGGTAGTGCCATCCACAGTGATGGGAAAGTCAGGGAGAGGGCAGGGTTTGGGAGGGAAGATAAGGAGTTCAGTCTTGGACATATTGAGTTTTAAATGGCGGGCAGACATCCACATGGAGATGTCTTGAAGGCAGGAGGAGACACGAGCCAGAAGGGAGAGAGCGAGAGCAGGGGCAGAGATGTAGATTTGGGTGTCATCAGCGTAGAGATGATAGTTGAAGCCGTGGGAGCAAATGAGGTCACCAAGGGAGTGAGTGTAGATAGAGAACAGAAGGGGACCAAGAACTGACCCTTGAGGAACCCCTACAGTAAGGGGATGGGACGGGGAGGAGGAACCCTTAAAAGAAACTGAGAATGAACAGCCGAAGAGATAAGAGGAAAACCAGGATATGACAGAGTCTGTGAAGCCAAGGTTGGATAGCGTGTTGAGGAGAAGGGGGTGGTCCACAGTGTCAAAGGCAGCTGAAAGGTCGAGGAGCATTAGGATAGGGTAGGAGCCGTTGGATCTGGCAAGCAGGAGGTCATTGGTGACCTTTGAGAGGGCAGTTTCCGTGGAACGTAGGGGACGGATGCCAGATTGGAGGGAGTCGAGGAGAGAGTTGGCATTGAGGAATTCGAGGCAGCGCATGTAGACGACTCGTTCAAGGAGTTTGGAAAGGAATGGTAGGATGGAGATAGGGTGATAACTAGAAGGTGAGGTGGGGTCAAGAGAGGGTTTTTTAGGATGGGAGAGACGTGGGCATGTTTGAAGGCAGAGGGCAAGGAACCAGGGGAGAGTGAGCGGTTGAAGATGGAAGTTAAGGAGGGGAGGAGGGACGGAGTGAGAGATTTCATAAGATGAGAGGGAATGGGGTGAGGAGGAAAGGAGAACAAGCATAATGAGGAGGACGAGGAGAAGGAGGAGAAGGAGGAAAAGGCGGAGAAGGAGGAGGAGGAGGAGGACTGGTATAATAATAATAGTTTTTGTTAGGTGCTTACTATTTGCCAAGCAGTGTTCTAAGTAGATACAAAGTAATCAGGTTGTACCAACTGAGGCTCACAGTCTTCATCCTCATTTTACAGATGAGGTAACTGAGGCACAGAGAAGTTAAGTGACTTGCCCAAAGTCACACAGCTGACTAGTGACAGAGCTGGGATTAGAACCCAATACCTCTGACTCCCAAGTCCGAACTCTTTCCACTAAATCACACTGCTTCTGAGGTAGCACTTATTGAGGGCCCACATGGTGAGGTGCACTGTATGAGGCCTTTGGAAAATATAGAATAAAGAAGTGACCCGTTCTCTGGTTACAAGGCACTTACAATCAGCAACTTGGCATTCATCAATATCCTTGTTTCCTCTACCATTGTCCAGACCCTAATCAGTTTCTTATTCAAATAGAAAACCATTGTCTACACTGGGTTTTTTGGCCATAAGTACTTAACTCTTGGCTTAGTCTGTAACGAGTGCTTCCTCCTGGACTCGATGTGCTCTGACTGTTGTGTAGCCATTCATTGTTGTCTTATGCTGTCAAGTCATGTCCGACCCATAACGACGCCAGGGACACATCTCTCACAGAACACCCTACCTCCACCTGCAATCGTTCTGGTAGTATATCCATAGGGTTTGCCTGGTAAAAATACGGATGCGATTTACCTCTGCCTACTTCCGTGCAGTAAACCTGAGTCTCCACTCTCAACTCTCCTCCCATGCCTCTCCTTCCCAGTACAGGTAAGTTTTGACTTGTAGCAGATTGCCTTCCACTCGCTAGCCACTGCCCAAGCTAGTAATGGAATGGATATGCCTCTGTTTGACTCTCCCTCCCATAGTCAAGACTGGTAGAGTACTGGAAACTCTCCAGGTGTGACCCTGAGAGGCGAGCCATCTGTAGCCCACTGCTTTTTCCAGGCATTGTGTCCCAAATGGCTGAACCCCATCTCACCGAATCGAATTCACCAACTCCTTAATCTCAGTAGGCTAATGCTCTCTTACTTTGCTATTCATCACTTCTGCTATGAAATCATCACACTCTTGACACAACCGTACTTAAGAGCCTACAAAGAGCCTAAGATCCTCCCAGACTAAGGCCCCCTTTTCCTCTGCGTCTCCTCCCCTCCCCATCACCCTGACTTTCTCCTTCTCCTCTACGCCCCCCCCACCCCACAGCACTTGTACATACTTGTATATGTACATATTTATTATTCTATTTATTTCAGTAATGATGCATATATATCTATAAATCTATTTATTTGTATTGATGATATTGTTGCCTGTTTACTTGTTTTGATGTCATTTTCCTCCCTTCTAGACTGTGAGCCCATTGTTGGGCAGTGACTTTCTCTGTTTGTTGCTGAATTGTAGTTTCCAACCACTCAGTACAGTGCTCTGCATGCAGTAAGCACTTGATAAATACGACTGAGTGAATGAATGAATACAATGGAAAAATAGGGCTTAACTAATATCTTCTCCATCTCTTATAGCTCTACTGTCTCTGCCTTCCGAACAATCTCTTCCACTGATGCCCAACATAAAGTTTTTTCACTTTCACCTCCCACTCAGGGGGTGAAAGTATTGTAAGGGACCCTGTTTCTTCACGTACCCACACCCAGATAATATCACTTACCTGCCAGATGATTAAGGAGCTTCTGTGGTTTACAGTGAAGTCATTCCCATCCTGAATCCTTTGCTCTACAGCCTGAAGAAGAAAGATAATAAAAATGCTCTTCTGAGAGCAGTGAAGAGAAAAATCATTTCTACAGGGACATCTGTCCCAGAATGCTAAACAAATATTGAATTGAACCACCCTCCTGTAATCATTAAATTCTTCTGCTTGGAAAATCTCTCCTGCTTTGGAGAGCTTGCTACTTCTCTATACATAGTTTGTTTTGAATATGGACTATTTGGCCACTTATGATTCCACAACAGTGTCGGAAATTGGAGTGTGGGATGTGTTCTTGTCAGTCTCTGCTGGTAATTTGCCTCAGTGCAAACAGAATTGATGAAGTCGCTGTATATACTGTCCAGGTGGTGTCCCCTTTTCATAGTCTTATTGATTGAATCATTCAGTTGTATTTATTAAGCACTTAGTGTGTGCAGAGCCCTGTACTAAGTGCTTGGGAGAGTGCAATGTAACAATAAACAGACACATTCCCTGCCCACAGTGAGCTTAAAGTCTAGAGGAGTTTACAGTCCAACAATATTGTGTTGACAATAGCACCTCAGATATCACATCTTTGCTGGCATCCCTTTCTTTCCAGAGCTAATGTTCCAATCAATCATTCAATCAATCAATAGTATTTATTGAGCACTTACTGTATGCAGAGCACTATACTAAGTGCTTGGGTGACTACGATATAACAGAATTGGTAGATACGTTCCCTGCTCACAACGAGCTTACATTCTACAGGAAGAGACAGACATTAATATGAATAAACAAATTACAGCTATGCATATAAGTGCTGTTGGGCTGAGGATGCATGAATGAAGGTTGCAATTCCAAGTGCAACACTCCAAATGTTGAACAGGTCAATCCTATGCATCTAGAAACATTGCCATCAATAATGATAGCTGCGTATTTGTTAAGCACTTACGTTGGACCAAGACTGTACTAAGCACTAGGGTAGATAGATGGTAATAATAATGATAATAATAATAGCAAACACCATTATTATTCTTATTATTGTTAAGCACTGTGCTAAGTGCTGGAGTAGATACAAGGTATTCAGGTCAAACCCTGCCCCTGTCCCCTGTGGAACTCACATTCTAAGAGTGGGGGAGAATCGTTATTGGATCCCCATTTTACGAATGAGGAAACAGACATAGAGAAGTTAATCAATGATATTTATTAAGTGCTTACTGTGTGTAGAGCACTCTACTAAGTGCTTGGAAGAGTACAGTTCAATCTAGTTCATAGACAAGATCCTGTCCCTCAAGGAGTTTACAATGTAAGGTAATAATAATAATAATTGTGGTATGTGATTGTCTTGTCTTATGCTGTCGAGTCATCTCTGACCCTTAGCGACGCCATGGACACCTCTCTCCCAGAATGACCCACCTCCATCTACAATCGTTCTGGTGGATCCATAGAGTTTTCTTGGTAAAAATCCAGAAGTTGTTTAACATTGCCTCCTTCCATGCAGTAAACTCGAGTCTCTGCTCTCAACTCTCTCCTATGCCGCTGCTACCCAGCACAGTGAGATTTGACTTGTAGCAGATCGTCTTCCACTCACTAGCCATTGCCCAAGCTAGGAATGGAATGGATATAGCTCTACTTGACACTCCCTCCCATAGTTGAGACTGGTAGAGTAGTGGAAACTCTCCAGATGTGACCCCGAGATGGGGTAGTATGTGCTAAGCTCTTATTATGTTCCAGGTACTGTACTAAGCGCTGAGGTGGATACAAGCAAGTCGGGTTGGACACCATCTCTGTCCCAGTTGGGGCTCACATCTCACTCCCCATTTTCCAGATGAGGTAGCTGAGGCCCAGAGAAGTGAAGTGACTTGCCCAAGGTCACACTGCAGACACGTACACAGCAAGCAAGTGGCAGAACTGTGATTAGAACGTTGTCTGATTCTCAGGCTCTTATGCTCTTTTCACTTGGCCACTCTGAACAGCATTTGGTGAAAGCCTGCACCTCAGGGAGCAGAATTAAGCTGCCCGCCATCAATGGATAGCATTTCGAGCAGAAGTTAGGAAACTGGACCTTGATTGAAGTATGATGTCAGTCTTTTTCAGGCTGTCAGCCCAGAGCATTCAGAGTTTCATCAATGAGAGTCTTTGCAATCAATGTCTTTGCATAAAGGCCCTGCAAATTCAGGAGTCCACCTCCTAGGAAATTCTGTATGTAGCTTCCAAATTCCACACTTAGTAAGTGTCAGTCAGCAACACTGTGAACATTATGGTGAAAAGCATTGGTGCAATAGTTAACGCTATTTGTGACAGCAAAGGGTATCCTTAAACAGCTTTTATCCAGAACTCTGACTGCCGTTCCAACAGAGTGTGACCATATGATTGATAACAAATTTGGGAAAGCCAAATTGAGAAGGATGACTCCCAGGTCTTCATGATTTACAAAATCAAAAAAGCCCTTGCGTGGTTAATTGAAGACCATTTACAGGGCCGATTTTGAAAGAAAGGAATCAAGGTCAGTCATGCAAACCATGAGAAGCAGCACAGCCATGTGGCTAGAGCACAGGCCAGGGGTTAGAAGGACGTGGGTCCTAATCCCGGCTCTGCCACTTGTGTGCTATGTGACCCTGGGCAAGTCATTTTACTTCTCTGCTTCAGTTACCTCATCTGTAAAATTGTGATGAAAACTGTGAGTCCCAAATGGGACAGGGACTGTGTCCAACCTAATTAACTTGTAGCTTATATCCACCTCTGCACTCAGTACAGTGCCTGGCAGATAGTAAATTCTTAACAAATATCATGAAAAAATAAAAACCTTCATTTCTGCTGTAATGCAGAGATTACAAGCTTATAGAACTTTACATCAAAGAACATTCACATGATAGTTTATATCTCAAGCCTGTTGCCACACCTGGGGTTTATCTATTTCATCCAATAGATCACATTTTCTCTAAATTGATTAATGTATCTGAAAACCATCACCAAATTTCCCAATAGTGTCCTATTCAGAACACTTAGAGAAATCACACATTATGGAGAAACAGAGTGCTCTTGGGTTTATCTTGCTCTGAACTTTTGTCTTTAAAAAACTCTCTCATAACCTCACTTTGAAAATGACCCGTGTGACCAATTTAATCCCTTCCTCCCAAAAGAGAAACAAGGATTGTTTGGTTAACTTTCTGGTGGAGAGATGCTCTGAGGTTCAAGCGGGGGAGAGGCTGTCAGCACTGTGTTGAACAAATCAAAATCTGACACTGCCCAGAATCCCTATAAATAGTGCTGGTGTGATCTTTTCTTGGAAATGGCTAGTGCTTTTCTGGATTTGATCTGAATATTTTCTTTGCCCAGGGATAGAGGATAGGAAAACACATGAAAAATTTATGACTGAAATTAAATCAGATGAGAAAAGATTTAAATCAGAGGGCTCTGATATTTCTTGGGAACTAAATCCATTTTGTAGTGAAGGAAAATCTGCAATGGCAAACTAGTAGAGAGAGGTTTCTTGGGGAAAGTTATCAACTTCCTCTGAATAACCTGATTCTTGGAGGGATGCATTTTCTTTAACCCCACAATGATAATTCAATGCTCACAAATAGGCAACAATCCGATATTATATCGTAATGAGTAGACTTAAAAACACCTTCTGAAGTCGTCCTTCTCTTTTTAAAGAACAACAAAATTTCCTTTAATATATGGCATTTTTTATACTCATTCTCCTTTTGGAACGATCCCATTGAGTAAGGAGAGTTGGAATTTCAAGTAGACCCTTTCCTTAACTCTGTCATATCGCCTAATCAGAATTGGCAACCACTACAAAGGGTAAGTGATTATGTCTTTGTCTAGTTACAATTTTGTAGTAAAAGCTGTATGATTGTATATTGGTGTCCTGGAAAGTTTCCATAATAACTAGGATCTTGGAGGCTTGTAAACATTCAAAATCTAAATTAAAGTTAAACCCCTCAAAGTTTCTTCATAATATATCCTCTCTGATTCATTTAAACACAAGAACAAATTTGACTTCAGCAAATTGAAAATTTGAGGAAGAAGGAAAAATAAATCAGCTTCACTGAAGAGATTTTTGCAAGTTAAAGCCATATGTGTGATTTATAAATGAAGTCATTTTTTTAAAGGCTCAACTGAAATTTCCAGAGTGAACTTCAGAGTTTACAATAATACAACTTGCATGATCATCATCATTATCAATGGTATTTATTGAGAGCTCACTATGTATAGAGCACTATATTAAGTGCTTGGGAGAGTATAATTCAACTGTGTTGGTGGAGACATAGCCTGCCCACAATGAGCCTACAGTCTAGAATGGGAGACATACATTAGTATAAATAAATGATTCGTTATATATAATTTAAAGATATGTACATATCTACAGGAGATAGATCCCTCTGGCTCTGCTCTCATAATGGATGTTGTGTTGAGACTTGAGAAGGGAGAGTAGGGATGTAACGTCAGCCTGCATTCATCGAAGATAGAGATTGCATTCAGCACTTGTGTGGAATTCCTGTAACCGGGCCTCAAAATAGCAAGGAATCAGTGACAATATGGTGTCAGGGCTGGATAGATGGCCTTCCCAGGATTCTTTGGGGCATACTCTCCACTCTCTTAAACTCATGCTTGAGGTGTTTCCTATATACCTGAGGCTAGCCATCTAGAGATAACAGCATTGGACTGAATGTTAGTAGACAGAGGTTCCAATCCCTGCTTCATCACTTGTTGCCTTGTGAACTTGGGAGAGTTAATTAACTTCTCTATGCATGAATTTTCCCATCTGTAAAATGGGGATGAAATACCTGTCTTCCCTCCAGCTTGGACTGTGAGCCTCATGTGGGACATGGACTGGGTCCCATCCAATTCTATTGCATCCACCCCAGCACTTGGAACATAGCAAATGCTTAATAAATAATTATCATTTTTATAACATAGGTTGAAATCTGTTGAAAAATGAGAAACCAGAAAAAGTCAGAAGAGGAAATAGGGGGAAGAATCACATTCTAATCCTTTTGCAAGAGTAGGCGTTCACAGGGTGGGTAATAATAATAATAATATTTGTTTAATACTATATGTCAAACACTGTTCTAAGCTGGGGTATATACAAGGTAATCAGGTTGGACACAGTTCCTGTTCCACATGGGGCTCACAGTCTTTATCTCCATTTTACAGCTAAAGTAACTGAGGTACAGAGAATTTAAGATACTTACCCAAGATCACACAGCAGGCGAGTAATGGAGCCAGGATTAGAACTCAGGTCCTTCTGACTCCCATGTCCGTGCTCAGTCCACTAGGCCATGCTTACTCCCATGGCCATCTTCTGTCCCCTTTACACCCAAGCATAAACACACACACACACACACACACACACACACACACACACACACACACACACACAGAATCCCTTTGTAGGTGCTGAACTCCCTAAATTATCAGAACTGTGGGAATAGCTGAGAGAAAATTAAGTTATTGCAACATCGTTTTAATTCTATGTAGTTGTTCATTGATTCTGCAGGATCGTAAGCTTTCTTCATTCAAAGTGAACATAAACTTCTCCCATCACTGTTGTCTGAAAGGGAAAACTTGGGATTCTCTGACTTCCCTCTATATCCAAGCACAGATAACGAACCAAATGTGACCAAGTAGCAGTATCCTTCCCTAAGTATGTTTCTTTATTAATTCTCCTAATATCCCCCAAACTGTAGGAATATTTTCCTCCTGAATTTCAATATTCATTTCTCAGTAGAGGAGAGATGCTGAAGCCATTGACTGCAGGAAAAGTTACTGGAATGACCGACTTCATTCTCATGGGCCTGACAGATTCTCCAAGAGCCCAACTGGTCCTTTTCATGGTATTTCTTTCTATCTATATGATTTCTGTGGTGGGGAAGAAGGGTTGATCCTGATAATCCAGAAAGACTCCCAGGTTCACAGACACATGTACTTTTTCCTGTGTGGTTTGTCTTTTGTTGATCTGAGTTACACCACAGCCATTACTCCTAAAACATTGGAGACTGTATTAACATCCAGAAAGAAAATCTCATTCATTGGCTGCTTTGCCCAAAAGTATTTTTTCATTTCTTTAGCAGGAACAGAATGCTTTCTCCTCTCTGCAATGGCATATGATTGTTATGTAGCTATCTGTAACCCACTACTTTATTCCTCTGTTATGTCCACAAGAGTATGCATCATGTGGCTTATTGTTGGGTCACATGGAGTTGCTTTTACAAGCTCCCTGATAGTTCTTCTGTTCATAGCTAAGCTGCTATTTTGCAACTCAAATGTAATTCAACATTTTTTCTGTGATACCTCACCAATCTTAGTTTTGTCCTGCACTGGCACACACAACACAGAAATGATGATCTTTATCTTAGCTGGCTCCACCCTTGCAAAGTCTCAGATAATGATTACAGTCTCTTACATGGTGATTATCTCTGCCATTTTGAAGATCAACTCCACTGTGAGAAGAAAAAAAAGCTTTCTCCACCTGTGCTTCCCACCTCACAGGAGTCACCATCTTCTATGGGATTCTAAATCTTTACATACCTAAAGCCAAGTAAATCTTACTCCCTGGGTAAGGACCTGGTGGCTTCTGTTTTTTACACCATTGTGGTCCCCATGTTGAACACCCTTATCTACAGCCTGAGAAGTAAAGAGGTGAAAAATGTTATGAGCAGAGTGATTCATCTGTATCCTATAATGAGGTGGCTGGAAGCAGGACAACAGGCAGACGTCACTAGCTGGAGAACGAAGGGGAAGTCATCACCATCATCATCAATCGTCTTTATTGAGCGCTTACTATGTGCAGAGTACTGTACTAAGCGCTTGGGAAGTACAAATTGGCAACATATAGAGACAGTCCCTACCCAGCAGTGGGCTCACAGTCTAAAAGGGGGAGACAGAGAACAAAACCAAACATACTAACAAAATAAAATAAATAGAATAGATATGTACAAGTAAAATAAATAAATAAATAAATAGAGTAATATATATGTACAAACATATATACAGGTGCTGTGGGGAAGGGAAGGAGGTAAAATGGGGGAGATGGAGAGGGAGACGAAGGAAGGGGCTCAGTCTGGGAAGGCCTCCTGGAGGAGCTGAGCTCTGAGTAGGGCCTTGAACGGAGGAAGAGAGCTAGCTTGGCGGAAGGGCAGAGGGAGGGCATTCCAGGCCCGGGGGATGACGTGGGCCGGGGGTCGATGGCGGGACAGGCGAGAACGAGGTACGGTGAGGAGATTAGCGGCGGATGAGCGGAGGGTGCGGGCTGGGCTGTAGAAGGAGAGAAGGGAGGTGAGGTAGGAGGGGGCGAGGTGATGGAGAGCCTTGAAGCCCAGGGTGAGGAGTTTCTGCCTGATGCGCAGATAGATTGGTAGCCACTGGAGATTTTTGAGGAGGGGAGTAATATGCCCAGAGCGTTTCTGGACAAAGATAATCCGGGCAGCAGCATGAAGTATGGATTGAAGTGGAGAGAGACACGAGGATGGGAGATCAGAGAGAAGGCTGATGCAGTAGTCCAGACGGGATAGGATGAGAGCTTGAATAAGCAGGGTAGCGGTATGGATGGAGAGGAAAGGGCGGATCTTGGCAATGTTGCAGAGCTGAGACCGGCTGGTTTTGGTGACGGCTTGGATGTGAGGGGTGAATGAGAGAGCGGAGTCGAGGATGACACCACAGTTGCGGGCTTGTGAGACGGGAAGGATGGTAGTGCCGTCAACAGAGATGGGAAAGTCAGGGAGAGGGCAAGGTTTGGGAGGGAAGACAAGGAGTTCTGTCTTCGACATGGAGGAGACATGGGAAGAGGACTCTGGTCCAGGACTTCAAGCCCAGACTCTCTGTTTAGCCTCCTCCCTCCCTCTGGTACTCACCGCAAGCCTTCTCTCTGTCGGTCTCTTCTGGAGCTCCTGCTGGTTTGGTCTGGGTTCCGCCTCCACCAGCAGCTCCAGGTGCTACCTCTGGTCCCTCCAGGGTGGCCCAAGCAGGGTTAAAACGACCTTAGGACCAGCTCCCACCCTGCTGATCTCCCCTGGCTCAAAGCAGCGGGGAGCCTTGGCAGCCTCATCACTTCATCCGGTCCTTGAAAGGAGAACACCAGCAAGGACCCTCAGGTCAGAGCCCCCATCTCCTCAGCCTTGTGTCCAGGGCTGTTCAGAAGGACCCAGCATCTCCCAAACCTCCAATAGGAAGATCCAAGAATGGGGGGAATAGGAGGTCCAGGGCATTCCCCACTGTCCCCTCCTCATGTCATCCTTCAGCCCAGAAACTCCAAGAAGCAAAACTTTGGCCTTGAATGACTTCACTGTGAAATCCATTCAGTTGGACCTCAGGCAGACAACATATTATGCGACAAAATGATGGGGACAGTCTTAATGAATGAAGGCAACAGAGGTGTGTTGCATAAGCCTTTTCTTGTAAAATTCATTGTCTTCTAGATTAGCCCCCACTCAAGATGATTTCCTCCAACCGCTATGCTCCTTATTAGTTCCCTGACCTTCTTCTGCGTGTTCGATATAATGATGATGATGATGATGATGGTAATGACAATGGAATTTGTTTAGCACTTACTACGTGCTAAGCAATGTTTTAAGTGCTGGGTGGACATAAGGTTAACAGGTTGGATGCAGTCCCTGTCCCTCGTAGAGTTTACAGTTTTATTCCCCATTTTACAGATGAGGTAACTGAGGCACAGAGAAGTTAAGTGACTTGCCCACGGTCACACAACAGACAAGTGGCAGAGTTGGGATTAGAACTGGGGTTCTTTTGACTCCCAAGCCCAAAAGGGATCTTCTGCCTCTGACTCCAATATTTATGGGTGATTTCTGTTCCTAACCAGCAGCATCTAGGGTCTGTCCTGCCTACCTCTTAGGGTGTGAGTCCCGTGTGGGGCAGGTTAGCTTGATTGTCTTGTGTCTGCCCCCGGGTTTAGAGCATTCTTATTATAGGAACATAATCTCACAACAAGAACACTTCAGTATATAAAAATGAATGCTAATAAGGGAGCATGTTTGAAATTGATAAAAATTGTCAAGGGTGAAGGCAGAGTTGAATATGACATTGTTATTGATCATATACTTGTCTTCTGTGTGTTCTTGGAAAAGTCACTTATCTTCTCTATGCCTCAGTTACCTCATCTGTAAAATGGGGATTAAGACTGCCAGCCCCAGGTGGGATATGAACGGAGTTCAAACTGATTAGCTTGTTTCTACCCTAGTGCATAGTTCAGTGCCTGACACATAGTGCTTAACAAATACCATTAAAAGTACTGAAACATTAAAAATGAAGGATATTCAATGAAGTTGAAGTTAATTCACAGGTGATTGAGGGCTCAACAAGGATTTCTACAGATTCATGGCCTTGGTCTGGAGAAATTATTAGGAGAGATATTAGATGTTGGAATGACAATCCATTTGGGTAAATAACAAAGAAGCAATCATTGTTATGTTCCAATCAATCAATCAAACATATTTATCAAGTGTTAACTATGTGCAGAGAATTGTACTGGAACTTGGGAGAAGAAAATATAAGAGAGTTGGTAGACACTTTCCCTGCCCACACTGAGCTCATAGTCCAGAATCTATTCCTCCAAGTACCATTTGTAGCCCCTGTGTGGGAGAGAATACCAAGTCGAAAGACCACTGTCATTTGTCAACCTGGCTTTTTTGTCTAATTAATATAATAACTGTAAGGAAACAAAACATATAACCACTTTTAAATGCAATCATCATCCATTTCTTTCTCAAATGGTATTTTTGTTGCTGTATAATTAAATATTATAGTTTGTAAATGCTCATCATGTCAACATTTAACTGGACAAACATATTTCTGTACTTTTCCAACAGAAATAAATACACAAACGCATTTGGCTAATAATCCTGTGACCTGCTTCCACTCAGTGGTACAAAATTAAGCCTATTACAGCACACAACACCTTCATAGGCTACTTGAATCTCTCCAATAAGCTTTGGACACCTTCTGGCCCCCCTTGCTTATATGCTATTAGAAAGAAAATCTTATATCAGGCTACTTTCTAGATGAATATGTTCATATTAAGCCTTAATAATTTCCCAGTCTAGTCTAAACTGGTTGAATCAGATGTCTCCTTATCCGAGTCCTCCAGATTTGACTTAATTCCTGAAGAGCAAAGGTGCTTAAGAATCGCCCCAATCATCACAAGCATTTATTAAATTTAGAGGCACTGAATTAAGCATGGGGGATATTTTTTTATGGAAGAGAATAATAATAATAACCGTGGCATTTGTTAAGTGCCAGGCACTGTACTAAGCACTGCCATGGATACAAGCAAATCAGGCTGGACATAGTCGCCTTCCCATGTGGGGCTCACAGTCTTCATCCTCCTTTTCACTCTTCTAGACTGTGAGCCCACTGTTGGGTAGGGACTATCTCTATATGTTGCCAACTTGTACTTAGTACAGTGCTCTGCACACAGTAAGCACTCAATAAATACGATTGATTGATTGATTGTGCAGATAAGGTAACTGAGGCACATAAAAGTGAAGTGACTTGCCCAAGGTCACAAAGCAGATAGGTGATGGAGGCAGGATTAGAATCCATGTCCTTCTAACTTCCAGGCCTGGGCTCTCCACTAGACCACACTATCAAGTGATTGCACAATTGACTGACATGGTCAGTCCCTTAGTTTGGTCAAACACTTAGTTTGGGGGAGGTGATAAGTATGGATCCTCTCAGGGTCACACCTGGAGAGTTTCCAGTACTCGACCAGTCTTGACTACCGGAGGGTGAGTCAAGCAGAGGCATACCCATTCCATTCCTATCTTGGGCAGTGGATAGTGAGTGGAAGGCAATCTGTTACAAGTCAAAGCTTACCTGTGCTGGGCAGAAATGGCATGGGAGAGAGTCAAGGGCAGAGACTCATTTATTATGTGGAAGGAGGCAATGGTAAACCACTTCCATAGTTTTACCAAGAAAACTTTATGGATATGCTACCAGAACGATTGCAGATGGAAGTGGGGCCTTCTGGGAGAGTATATGGCTTATACTATGGGTCAGGCATGACTCAGCATAAGACAGATAGATAATAAGTATGGAGAAAATACATCAGTGACTCAGAAACACAGGCTAAAGTTAAATAGTATAACATTGGATGGAAAGAGGGAAAACTAACTGTCCAGTGGCCAATGGCCTTTATCGTGAAATGCCCCAATGGGAGGAAGACTGAAGTGCATTCACAGGAGTCTATTTAGCCACAGCAGGAGCTATGTTGACTCAACCACTTTACGGGTTGTTGTTGAATGATGCACCTATCTTCACTGTCAAAATATTTGGAGTCTTCACTTCAAAACCAGGGGCTGGGAATTTTTGTGAAGGAAGGTGAATTGGGGAAATGCATTAGTGCATTTTTGTCAGGGAATAGGCAGGGCCAAGAGGGTCCTAGGCTGCCACAGTGTGGATCTCAAACGTGTTCCCCCTCCCCACCCCATCAGTCAGTCAGTCAATCACATTTATTGAGCACTTGCTGTGTGCAGAGCACTGTACTAAGGACTTGAGAGGGTCCAATATAAGAAGTACATTCCTTGCCCACACCATACTTACAGTCTAGAATGGGAGACAGACATTAATATGAATAAATAAATTACAGATATGTACATAAGTGCTGTGGGGCTGGGAGGAGGGAATGAATAAAGAGAGGAAGTCAGGGTGATACAGAAGGGAGTCGAAGAAAAGGAAAAGAGGATTAAGTCAAGGAAGAGATGTACCTTCAATAAGGCTTTGAAATGAGGCAGAGTAATTGTCTATCAGATAAGAGGAGGGAGGATTTTCTTTCCAGGCCAGAGGCAGGAAGTGGGAGCGAGATAGATGAGACCGAGGTACAGTGAGTAGGTTAACATTAGAGGAGTGAAGTCTAGCTGGGGGACCTCCACCACCACTACCACCACCTCTGGTGGTGGTGGGGAAAGGGGAAGGAACAGGAGGAGGAAAGTGCTTAACTTTCTCAGAGGCAAATACCACAGTGAATGGAAAATTGGAGGCTTTTGATTCAGAATTAAACATTCATAAACCCGATGTATAATAATAATTGCATTTATTAAGCACTTACTATATGCAAAGCACTGTTTTAAGCACTGGGGAGGTTACAAGAAGATCAGGTTGTCCCACCGGGTGGCTCACAGTCATAACCCCCATTTTACAGATGAGGGAACTGAGGGCCAGAGAAGTTAAGTGACTTGCCCAAAGTCACACAGCTGACAGTTGGCAGAGCCGGGATTCGAACCCAGGACCCCTGACTCCAAAGCCCGTGCTCTTTCCACTGAGCCACGCTGCTTCTCTGTATAGCATCAGAATGATGATACAACATATACAGCATGCTACAGCATATTGTAATGAGTAGGGAATTCAAAACAAAATAGTCAACCAATCAGTCAATCATATTTATTGAATACTTACTGTGTGCAGAGCACTGCACTAAGGGCTTAGGGGAATACAATACAACAGAGTTGGTATTCTCATTCCCTATCCACAATGAACTCACAGTCTAAAATGATGAAATAAAATAAAACTAAAACCCAGGAGTCCTTTGCACCTAACACTTGAGGCAGTCTCAACTTTCAATAGGAACGATATTTTTAGGCATATTAAAGTGTAATAGAGAAGCAGTGTGGCTTAGTGGCAAGGGCACGGGCTTGGGAGTGAGAGGTCGTGGGTTTTAATCCCGGCTGTGGCACTTGTCTGCTGTGTGATCTTGGGCAAGTCACTTAACTTCTCTGTGCCTCAGTTACCTCACCTGTAAAATGGGGATTAAGACTGTGAGCCCACCGTGGGGCAACGTGATTGCCTTTTATCTGCCCCAGCGCTTAGAACAGTGCTTGACATATAGTAAGTGCTTAACAAATACCATCATCATTATTATTATTAATAGAGAACCCTGAAATTGTTTGGAAAGTTATTTTTAGCAGTTCATTCAAATCCTATTAGCTCTTTAGCTCCGCAGTTAAAAGATCCATCTCTATGTCCTAAAGACTTGAACTCTTCTGAGTTTCCCTATCTCCCCTAACTCATGATTTGAGTGAGTGTTTGATGGATTAAAGAGAGGGGGAGTTGGGGTTGGGGGAAATCTTTCATTAACATTGCTTGAAAGGTTAGTGAGGGGCTGGGGAGGGGGCTAGAGTGAAAATCACCTCATCTTCTGAAGGAAGGAAGAGGAGGACAGAGCAAATATGTGTGACCTACAAATCAAAAAGACAGTTTTTCTCCCTGTGCCAGTCGTATTTAAAAGGTAGACTCCACACCGTTCATTTGAAAAGAAGTCATTCCATTTGAAATGTGCTTAGCTCTCTCTGAAATTACTTATTGAGCATCGACTTAAATGTACATCGTGGTACTAGAAACTTGGGGATATACTCAGGAAATATGAAATTAAGTTGTTTGAACAGAGTGAAAATGAAAATAAACTTGTGTGAATAATTACATAAAAACAAATAGATAATCCCTTAGATTAATGAAAGAGGGGCTCCTAAACCTACATACTGTCACTGCTGGTTTTTCTTGCCACTGTTAAAATTATTCAATGCTCATTCAGCTTACCTAAAACTGATAACTAGGATCTGTATTAATATATCACTCTGCATCTTTCCATTTGACCGAAGTATTAATTCTCCTATGTGTAGAATTTAGTGATGCTTTCTAATTAAGTTGTCATCCCCAATGAGGTAAGAATTGACTTATAATACTTTGTATTTTTTATAGAGCAATTTTTTCCCAAGGCATTTTCACATTACCTTTGTTCCTAACCATTTCTATGAGGTGGAGTCAGATATTACTATTCCCGTTTTATATATGAGGAAACCAAGGCATAGAGAGACTTAAGTGACTTGCCCAAGGTCACTCAGCAGGTCAGAAACGGAGCTGGAGCTAGAAGCTGGTTCTTCATATTTCGGTATCTTTGTTTTTTTTCCCGCTGCACCACACTGCCTCACATTTGAAAGTACTTGAACTTAACTGGAATAATGAGAATCCTTCCAGTCCCACTTTTTTTTGCTTCTTCTGGCTCATATTTGAATAGAAAAGCCCTTTATTATTAAAATGATTCCTAGATTAACTAGGAAGAAAAATAGTCTTACTATTCAGTAAAACTGAATATGAAACAGGCACTTTCATAACCTTTTTCAATAGTCAGGGAATGACAAAAAAGAACTTATTTTTTGTTTGGTGTAATGTATAAGGGGAATCGAGGCTCTACTGCCATTAGCAAGAAGAATAAAATAAAATAAACTGAAGATAGGTAGATAGATGGATAGATCCTATCCAAACAACTTCAAAAACTGTTGTTTCAGGTAAGAAGGAATCAGATACGACTAATGCATTTAACAAGTTATAAATAGTCAAAATGTGACTGTTTTACCTATCCAACCCAGAAAGACAAAACTTTGTTCTGTAGTGATTAAAACTCTCCTTGTGGCATGTAATGAGATTGGAGGGAGAGGGACAGAGAGCCCTGGAAACAGAGGAATTCGATCTTGGAGGGGTGCATGAACTACATATATAAGGCAATGATTGAAATCTTTTTAAAAATGACTTTTGCCTTTACGACTTTTCCAGTCACTGAAAGAAAACATTTGTTTTTCAACTAGGAAAGAAACAACATTTAGAAGCAGAGTTCCTTTTGCCTTAGATGGTCATGTTATCAAGATTACAGTTGAAACATAGTTTAATGCAATCACAGTTGTGAAGCCTTATGAAATCTTTATCTTAATCTTATGGATTAATAATTTTAATTATATAAAATATATGCAGATAAATAAACCAGCAAAGTCTAGAAGTTTGGATTGGGGGGGGGGAGGGGAGGTGAAGTACAGAGTGTTCTTCAGTGGGAGACTTTCCAAACAGAACTTTCCAGGAAGCTATTTGGATCCCCTGATTAACTCTGCTTCTGGTAAGTCTCACATTCAAAAGGCATGAAATTGATGTAAACAGAAACGAATTAATTTTGAAAATAAAAGAGACTTTAGGGTTTAAAGTAATATATCCCCTTAGCATCCCTAGATATTATTGATTTTGTCTTAATTTGATATGATTTTCCATTCCTGAATCATGGGAGGGAATTTTAATAATTAAGTGTCCCAACACTAATCAGAAACCTCACCAGAAGGAATACTTTTTTAATTCACTTTTTCCTTTATGCACCAGAATCCTCAATGACTTTCATGTCCAATATCAATACAAAAACTCCTTTCTTTATTCCTTCTTCAGCAGATTTCAGAAGTTGAGGAAAATGACTGAAGGGAATGGCATATAAGAGACTCACTTCAATCTCACAGGACTGAAGGATTCTCCAGATCTGCAGCTGATTCACTTTATTGTACTTCTCTTCACGTATGCCATCATCCTGGCGGAATACCTGGGAATGATCGTGCTCATCGAGTTGCACTACCGACTTCACACCCCCATGTATTTCTTCCTCAGCAACCTGTCGTTCACCGACCTGAGTTATTCTTCAGTCATCATGCCCAGAATGAGGATGAATTTATTAACAGCCCAGAATACCATTTCTTTCGTTGGATGCTTTGCCTAGATGTACATTTTCGTTCCTTTAGCTGGCGCTGAGTGCTTTCTTTTAGCTGAGTTGGCTTATGACCATTATGTAGCCATCTGTAGCCCACTGCTTTACATGGTTGTGGTATCTTGGAGAGTTTGTGTCTGGCTCCTGGCTGGGATATATTTAGTCTCCACCATCAACTCTCTGGTACTGCATCAGCCTCCTTTCCGATCTCCCATCGGAGACTAGGGTGACACTCTGTTTATTGCCAATGTTCATTCCTTTAATTTGATAGCTAGGAAACTGAAAAACCTGAAATTAGATCTTTAATCAACCATGTGACCTCTTGAAAATGGACACCATATTGTTCTAGACAATGGGGAAGTTAAAAGGAAGATGTAAGATATGGTCTGTATGTTCATGCAACAAAAAGTTTTCCCTTTTACTTAACAGCAACTAAATTTCCACCTCAACCCAGAGACCAGTTCAACAGGTAAAGTCTCAGGGACCTGGAAGGGTTCTATGTCTCCTTTCTCTATTAGGAGGTTGGGAAATGTAGCTTAATTCCTGGAAGAAGTGACAGCTCATAACTTCTTCAGTGGACTTAACTCCAGGTGGCTTTATCCTTGTAGGTAAGGATCATATCTACCAACTCTACAATATTATATGTTGCCATGTATTTGTATCGTGTTCTGCACACAGTAAGCACTCCACAGGAAACACTGATGGATTGATATTAAAGTGATTCATGTGCTCAGAATATGAATGGTGTTTTAAAATGCTAAATCACGGGATTAATGTTCTGAGGAATCAATCAGTGGCATTTATTCAGCACTTACCGTGCGCAGAGCATTGTATTACTGCTTGGAGTTGGCAGACACATTCCCTGCCCAAGAGCTTACAGTCTAGAGGGATAAAGGGGGAGAAGGCATCACCAAATTCAGGGGAGATTAAAGATTCAGAAGTTAAACGATTCAGATAGTTACAAATTCTTTGCAGATCAAAAGAGAAGCAGCATGGTGTAGTGGATAGAGTATGAGTCTGGAACTCAGAAGGTCATGTGTTCTAATTCCTGTTCCTCCACTTGTCTGCTGGGTGACCTTGAGCAAGTCACTTCATTTCTCTGTGCCTCAGTTACTTCATCTGCAAAATGGGGATTGAGATTGTGGGTTTCACACGGGACAAGGGACTTTGCTTGTATCCACCCCAATGCTTATTACAGTGCCTGACACTTAGTAAGCACTTAACAAATACAATAATTATTATTACCTCTTTGATCTTATTTCACGGTGATTTCTTGAAAGTGTAAAGAACTGTGGACTATGTTATTAATGGGAAAAATAATTGGCTATTTTGAAGCAGAATTGAGACTTTATTACTCTCCCACAACGTTGGCCACAGTGCTGCCTCCCCCAAAGGGATGTACTGCTGGACTCCTTCCCACTGCTGCAGACTCTGGCCGTGATATGGTAGGCAGATACTTCATTCCAGAAGCCAAAAGACCTTTTGAAAGACAGCGTGGCCTAGTATATAGAACACAGGCCTGCAGGTCAGGGGGATCTGGGTTCTAATCCCAGCTCCGGCACCAGTCTGCTGTGTGACCTTGGACAAGTCACTTAACTTCTCTATGCCTCAGTTGCCTCATCTGTAAAATGGAATTAGGACTGTGAGCCCCTTATGGGATAGGGACTATGTCCAATCTGATTAACTTTTATGTACCCCAGTATTTAGAACTGTGCTTGGCACAAGTAAGTATTTAACAGGTATCATTATTATTGCTATTATTATTGTTATTATTAAAAGACCTGGTGGCCATCCAGCAGTTTCAGAAAGGCTGCTGGGCATTTTCTTGACCTGTTTTGAAGTTCAGGTCAAGATTAGAGGACTGTTCTAGACAATTATTCCATCTTATTTATTGAGTGCTAACTGTGTGCAGAGCACTGTACTAAGTGCTAGGGAGAGTACATTACAACAATAAATGGACACATTGCCTGCCCACAGTAAGCTTGACTGTGGGTGGGGAATGTGTCTACCAACTCTGTTATACTGTAAACTTCAAAGTGCTTAGAACAATGCTCTTAATACAGTACTCTCTCAGTAAATATGATTGACTGATTGACTGACTGACTGATTGATTGATTGTTCTGGCTCATCTGCCCTAAGGATCACCTCTAGCCCAAGTGAATCGCACCAGACCAGAGGACTCCTGACAGACTATTGTGATTCGGGAATTCTGAGGTGGGACATTCTAAAAATTTTAGAAGAAAGCCTGAGGAAACAGATGACATTAGTTACCCACTGAAGCCAACACCCACAAAGCAGTGTTGTCTCGGTGAAAGAGCCCAGACCTGGGAGTCAGAGGACCTGGGTTCTAATCCTGGCTCTGTCAAGTGCTTCCAGTGTGAGCTTGGTCCAGTCATTAACCTCTATGTGCCTCAGTTTCCTCAACTGTAAAATATGGTTTAAATACCTGTCCTACCTACTACTTAAACTGTGAGCTGCATGCAGAAAGAGACCGTGACCAACCTAATTGACTTGAACCTACCCCGGTTTTTAGAACAGTATGTGACATATAGGAAGCGCTTAACAAATACATTAAAAAACACCCTCCTTCTAGTCCCACCCTACTAGTAGCAGTAATTATTATGAATTATGTTTATTAAGCACTGACTGTGTGCAGATCACTGTACTCAGCACCACTAGCCAACAAAATCCTAGAATTTAATAAATTCACCGATCCTTGTCAGTGGATCAAAATAGAGTGTTGATCTAACCTGGCTCCACAACCTGCCTGCTGTGTGACATGGGCAAGTCACTTAATTATTTTGTGCTTCAGTTACCTAATCTGTAAAATGGGGATTAAATTCTCCTCCCTCCTACTTAGACTGTGAGTTCCATGCGGGACAAGGACTATGTCCAAACTTATCATAATAATTATGGTATTTGTTAAGCACTTACTATGTGCCAGGCCTACCCTGGTGCTTAGCACAGTGCTTGACCATTTAAAGAAGAATACAAGAACCATTTTTTAAAATCTTCATTTAGCACTAAGAAAGCCTTTCAGCATTTGCTGGTTCTGGAACATACAGGTTTGATATTTGAATGACAAAGTATTAAAACATGGCAACCCTCCCATCTCTCCAAATATAAGCTTACTCTAGACTGTAAGCTCCTTGGTGGCAGGGAACGTGGCTGTTTATTTTTGTATTTAACTCTCCCAAGTGCTTAGTACAGTGCTTTGCACACAGGAAGTGATCAATAAATACAATTGAATGAAGGTGTAGTCACACCTCTGAGTGTGAACTATCTTGGATGCCAAACTGGTGTTAGTGTGAAGAGAATTAAGAAAGCTTTCTGTCACCAGCAGATTCTTGAAAGTTGTTTCCAAGGCTGAGTTGAATGTTGTGTATTTAAGGTGATTGTAGTGGACAGAGAATTCAGGTTATTCGTAGAACATTGAGGTTTGTTGAGACAGAACTTCTACACACAGTACCGTCTGGGCTAGGGCATTCAGAAGGCAGTTTGCTCATCCTGAGCAGAAGCTTTGGGAATCTCAGACCAAGAAGCATTTCAAGTGAACACATCAGTACTGTGAAAGAACAGACTTATATGCACAATATGGAATGGATTTTCAGTCATGCATCAGCCTTGTCAACACCCATTTGCTTAACCAGATGTCAATAGGATATGTCATCTTCAAATGAGAAGACATGATTCTCTCAGCCTCTCCCAGATTTGTGAATGTATGTGTTCCATTAAAAATTAAGTTTTATTTATTCTGCTTCTATGGCTCATGAATATATCTATGCCTGTCTCTCCCACTAGAGTGTAAGCTCCCTGTGAGAAGGAAACAGGGTTTTGCCCTTTTGCCTAACCAAAACCCTTAGTGCAATAGATTGAATTCTGTATACACCATTACTCTTGGACATTTTACTATTTATCTGGCAACATTCAGTGAGGCCTGAAGCATTTGAACATATAATAGTTGTGGTATTTTTTAAATGCTTACTATGTTCCAAGCACTTTACTAAGAGCTGGGTGGATACAAGCAAATTGGGTTGGAGACAGTCGCTATCCCATGTGGGGCTCACAGTCTCAATACCCATTTTACAGGTGAGGTAACTGGGGCACAGGGAAGTAAAGTGACTTACCCAAGGTCACACAGCAGACATGTGGTGGAGCTGGGATTAAAACCTATGAGCTTCTGACTCCCAGGTCCAAACTTTATCATTAATAAAGGCCCAAATATAATATGCTGAATATTTGCTGGCCTAATTGAGTCCTCACAGAAAACAATAACATTGAATAAAAATGATTTTAAATGTCCCACTCCACGCGTTAGCACATTAAATGAACCCTCTTACAATGTAATTCAAAGTTCCCATATTAAAATAGGAATTACATTTATCTGGAGAAGTCAAGGAAAAGAGATAGCATTTTGACTTTTAAGTCCTTGTACTCTTCTCTTTCCCTCTCTCTATACTTGTCTCAGGAACACTGCCTTCCAAAGTGGAGTTCAAGTACCACTCCTTGCTGGTACATAGAGGCCCCATCTCCCCTACCCCCTGTCCAGAATATGTCCCACCTCTACTGCAGTGCAAGCTAGGTAGAACAGGATCTTACTAAAATTTGATAATTATTAATGTTCTATCTGGTAAGTGCTTACTCTGTGCCAAGCACTGAAGTAAGTGCTGGGGTAGATACAAGACAATCAGGTTGGACACAGTACATGCTCCTCACTGAATTCACAATCTAAGTAGGAGAGAAACTAGGCATTTGAATCCCCATTTTACAGATGAGAGAAGAGAGACGTTTACAGAAGTTTACAGATAAGTTAATGACTTACCCAAGGTCATCCAGCAGGCAATTGGCAGAGCCAGGATTAGAACGAAGGTCCTTTGACCCCCAGGCCTATGGTCTTTCCGTTAGGCCATATTGGCATGTGAGGAGAGAGAAGGATTCAGTGCATTAAAAAGATTCTGTGGAAACTTCACAAAGTGGAATGGCTTAGTGGATAGAGCACAGATGTTTGCAGATCCCTGCACTAAGAACTGAGGAAGCACCAGAAGCAGAAGACTCAGTATCTGATCTCAGGAGGCTTGCATACTTAGTTATAGAATAAGGCCTGAAAGACAATTGAGCCCAGTGAGGACACAGGAAGCATGTGAGCAGACCTCTCTCTGGAACAAAAGGAATCATGCCAGGGTCTGAATTAGTGGAATCAAATGTAATTTTGTCATCATTTATTGTAATGATACTTTTTTTCCATTTACCTTCAGATTAATCATATACATTAGAGAGATGGACCAGGACAATATCGCTGCAGTTCCTGAATTCATTCTTATGGGACTCACTGATCTCCCAGAATTCCAGCTCCTTCTCTTTTTGGTGTTTCTGGCAGTCTTTTGTGAGGTTTGGGATTGACTGTGCTAATCACAATCGACTCTCGACGTCATACCCTGATGTACTTCTTTCTTGGGCACTTATCTGCCTTGGATCTTTCATATTCTTCAGCCATTGCTCCCAAGATGTTACGCAGACTTATTTCTGGAGGTGAGAACTATTTGCTTGATAGAATGTGCCATCCAGATGTATCTCTTTGTGGCCTGTGTAACCACCGAGGGTTACTTCCTGGCAGTAAAGGCACATGATTGCTTCATGGCAATTGGCAACCCTATGCTCTATATGGTTGTTTTGTCTCTAAGAGTTTGCACTCAGCGCATGCTTGGTTCATATCTCACTGGTTTTCTCGAGGGACTCAGGTGCTGCTTATATTTCATCTGCCATTTTGCAAGTCAAATATGATCAACCATTTCTTCTGTGATCTCTTCCCAATCTTAAAATTATTGTGCAGTAACACTTTCCCCAGTGAGGTCTTGCTTTTCAGCATGGGGATTTTCAGTGGAACTGTCACCTCTCTGAAAATTGTGATGTCTTACGTATATATCCTCATCACTACCCTGAAGATCTGTTCTGCAGCAGGGAGATGCAAGGCCTTCTCCACCTGTGCCTCCCACCTAACAGTGGTTGGCTTATTATATGAGACCACCATCTCCATATACGTTTGGCCCAGTTCACAGTACGCACCAGAAAATGGCAAAGTGGTTTCCATGTTTTATACTCCTGTGATATCAGTGCTGAATCCTCTGATCTACAGCCTGAGAAAGAAGGATGAAAACGATGCTCTGTGAAAATAACACAAAGAAAAGCATCGTCTTGGAGGATGTAATGCATTTCTTATGTTAAATGATTAATTTTTGTCAAGATGAATGTTCTCATCAAGGTATTTCAACACCAGTTGTTATAATGTCATAGGTAGGGCTTGCTATAGCTGTACAAACAAGCCAGGTGTGAAAAACCATAGCTAAGGAGAAAATTAAGGATAATTCTAAGGTAGAATGGTTTCAGACTGAATTGTCTTTCGTGTCTCCATGTGTAATCCTTTTATTGGAAAATCCCTCCTGTATTCAAATGTTGCTGAAACACTCAATCATTGGCAATTAGGGCCATGACTGAGGGACAGGAATTCTTTGCATCAGTGTTCCACATAACATTTTGCTGAAAGAGATACCATGTGAAAAGATACACTAATGATTAGGGTTTCTTTGCTAACATTGTTTAAGAGTTTACCTTTGGTCTTTTGCATTTTATCTTAATATAATTAATCTTTGAATTATTTCCATATTGTTGTACCTCAAGTGGGTTTTTGTCCCTTCACTAAGGAATGAGGGATCAGCAGTTTGCAATGGAGAGGCACAGCAAAAGTGCAACGAGCTGTTTTTTGAAAGCTTTTCAAGAAAGAGATTGAGAAAAGTTTCATTAGTTCTTGTGCGCGCCAAAGAGCTTACCTTCTCCCATTTCTGCATCAGGACGAAAATCTGAAAAGAGGCAGAAGAAAAGAGATTGCAGCAAATCTTCAATCAATCACTCAATCAATAGCATTTATTGAGCTTCTATTCTGGGCTGAGCATTGTCACAGCATGACCTAGTGGAAAGAGCACAGGCCTGAGAGTCAGAGCACCTGGTGCTAATCCCAACTCTGACACTTCCCTGTGGAGGGTCCTAGGACAAGTCACTTTACTTCTCCCTTACTCTGATTCCTCATTTGTAAAAGGGGGATTCAGTGACTGTTCGGGATTCAGTCACTGTTCTCCCTCTTAGAATGTGAGGCTCAGGTAGCCAGCCTTTGTCTCTTCTCCAGTGCTTAATACAGTTTTTTTTTTTGCACATAGTAAAAACTTAACAAATACTATTATTATTATTATTATTACAATAGTGTCAATAGATTCGATCCCTGACCTTGAGAAGCAAATACTTGCAGGCAGAGGCAGAGGAATCTGGGGACTGCTCATAGAAAGCAAAAGGAGGAATTCAGTTTCTGCTTTCAGCTCTGCGCTGTTGAATTAATTCCTTATTCATTCATTCATTCATTCAATCGTATTTATTGAGCGTTTACTGTGTGCAGAGCACTGTACTAAGCGCTTGGGAAGTACAAGTTGGCAACATATAGAGATGGTCCCTACCCAACAACGGGCTCACAGTCTAGAATGGGGAGACACACAACAAAACAAAACATGTGGACAGGTGTCAAGTCATTAGAATAAATAGAAGTAAAGCTAGATTCATTCATTCATTCAATCGTATTTATTGAGTGCTTACTGTGTGCAGAGCACTGTACAAAGCACTTGCGAAGTACAAGTTGGCCACATATAGAGATGGTCCCTACCAAACAGTGGGCTCTAGAAGGGGGAGACAGAGAACCAAACAAAACATGTGGACAGGTGTCATCACAATAAGTAGAAATACAGCTAGATACACATCATTAACAAATAGAATGGTAAATATGTACAAGTAAAACAAATAGAGTAATAAATCTGTACAAACATGTATATACAGGTGCTGTGGGGAGGGGAAGGAGGTAGGGCGGGGGGGGCTGGGGAGGAGGAGAGGAAAAAGGGGGCTCAGTGTGGAAACGTCTCCTGGAGGAGGTGAGCTCTCAGTAGGGCTTTGAAGGGAGGAAGAGAGCTAGCTTGGTGGATAATAATAATAACAATGATGGCATTAATTAAGCACTTACTATGTGCAAAGCAGTGTTCTAAGCGCTGGAGAGGTTACAAGGTGATCAGGTTGTCCCACGGGGGGGCTCACAGTCTTCATCCCCATTTTCCAGATGAGGTAACTGAGGAACAGAGAAGTTAATTGACTTGCCCAAAGTCACACAGCTGACAGTTGGCGGAGCTGGGATTTGAACCCATGACCTCTGATTCCAAAGCCCGGGCTCATTCCACTGAGCCACGCTGATTCTCTATGTGCGGATGTGTGGAGGGAGGGCATTCCAAGCCAGGGGGAGGACGTGGGCCAATCACTCATTCATTCATTCAGTCGCATTTATTGAGCACTTACTGGGTGCAGAGCACTGTACTAAGCACGTGAAAGGTTTTAGTAATAAAAATAATTGTGGTATTTGTTAAGTGATTACTATGTGACAGGCACTGTACTAAGCTCTGGGGTGATTGGGTTGAACACAGTCTCTGTCCCACATTGAATCACAGTACTAATCTCCATTTTACAGACAAGGTAACTGAAGCACAGAGAAGTGAAGTGACTTTCCCAAGGTCACACAGCAGACAAGTGAGGGAGTCAGGATTAAAACCCAGATCCCTCTGACTCCCAGGCCTGGGTTCTCTCCACTAGGACACTTTAATTCTCCAAGCAGTTACCTGATACATTTTCCTTCAGGTTGACATTGGTCTGTGCAAAGTGGGCTAAACTGCTCGGCACATCTCCTTACTTGTGTCCTCCTAGAGCAGCCACTAGACTAGAGCAACTCTTGCTCATCTCTTGAACAACACATCTCCGCCAAGAGGCCTTGCTTGACTAAGCCCTCATTTCCTTTTCTACCACTCCCTTCTGCAACTTCCTGATTTGCTCCTTTTATTCACCCCTCAACTCAGTCCCACATCATTTATGTACATATCCCTAATTTATTTATTCGTATTAAGGCCTGTCTTCCCCTCTAGTCTGTAAACTCACTATGGGAAGGGAATACAATACTGTATTCCTCCAAATGCTTAGTACAGTGCTCTGCATACAATAAGTGCTCAATATGATTGATTGGTTAATTGGATTTAGATGACTGTCTCAAGGACCTTTGAAAGGGAATCTTAAAAGAAAACTTGATGCTTAACAAGATTTATATTGTACTGTGGTGCAGTGGAAAAGGCAGAGATCTGGAAGTCACTGGACTTGTATTCTAATCACAACTCTGCCACTTGCCTCCTGAGTGATTTTGGATGCTTCTCTGTGCCTCACTTTTCTCATCTGTAAAATGAGGAATAAATACCCGTTCTTCTTCCTACATAGACTGCTCGATTCCACTCCATGTGAGCTTGTTGTAGGCGGAAACCTACCAACTCTGTTGTACTCGCCCAAGTGCTTAGTATAGTGCTCAGCACACATTAAGCACTCAATAAATACCACTGAGGATGATAAGGAACAAATCACCCAGTCCCCCTAATCTAGCTCAGACCCAGTCTTAGCCAATATTTCCATATATTGGGCAGAGACCTGCAGACATGCCTGAGAAGCAGTATGGTTTAGGGAAAATAGCACACACCTAGAAACCAGTAGATCTGAATTCTAATCCCAACTCTTACCACCTTGTCTGTTGTGTGCCCTTGGGCAATTATTTCACTGTGCCTAAATTTCCTCATCTGTAAAATGGGGTTCAGTACCTGCTTTCACTTCCTCTTAGACAATAAGCCCGAGGTGGGACAGGGTCTGTGTCTGAACTGATTATTTTGTATTTACCACAGAGCCTAGTACAATGCTTGGCACAGAGTAAGTGCTTAACAAATAACCCAATTATTATTTGGGTTACTGAATACAAAAATCACTTTAAATACACTTTGCTAGTAGTGTTCAATTTTCATAAGCCTACAAAATATTTCCCAACATCCCCCCCCACCATTTCCTTCTAGACTATAAGCTCCTTAAGGACAAGGAAAGTGTCTACCGACT
Organism: Tachyglossus aculeatus; assembly: GCF_015852505.1. NCBI lineage: Eukaryota > Metazoa > Chordata > Mammalia > Monotremata > Tachyglossidae > Tachyglossus > Tachyglossus aculeatus. The sequence goes on from NW_024044845.1 coordinate 1,240,142, forward strand.
CTATGACACTGTACTCTCCTTAGTACTTAGTACAGTTCTCTGGATACAGTAAGCACTCAGTAAATTTTATTGATTGATTGATTAATGTTCCAATACATCTCTATTTCCTTTTTCTCCCTGGGTTGAAAGAACATGAGCACGTACTTGTTCTGAGGCCATAGTTAGCCCTGTTCTTGCAGAGAAGTAGCATGGCCTAGTGGATAGAGCATGAGCCTGGGATTCAGTAGGACCTGGGTTCTAATCCTGACTCTGCAATTTATCTGCTGTGCGACCATGGGCATGACACTTGACTTTTTTGTGCCTCAGCTACCTCATATGTAAAATGGGGGTTGACTGTGAGCCCCAAATGTAACAGGGACTGTGCCCAACCCAATTTGCTTGTAACCACTCCAGCGCTTAGAACAATGCCTGACACATAGTAAGCACTTAACAAAGGTGACAATTATTATTACTATTTGAATCCATCGAGAGATTTACGACAGGTTGCATTTTATTTTCTGGGGCTGGGTTAAGTGGGGCAAAAGATTTTAGTGGGCAGACTGCACTAGTTTATGAAATAGCTCCCCAAACTCCATTCATTCATTCAATCATATTTATTGAGTACTTGCTGTGTGCAGAGCACTGTACTAAGCGCTTGGGAAGTATAAGTCGGCAACATATAGAGACATTCCCTACCCAACACCGGCCTCACAGTCGGTTTATATTTAATGGACCTGGATTCCCTGACTATAGGTTCATATTCTCTGGACTGAGCATTGAGCAAATAAGCCCTACCACCCATCTGTCAAATAATTACTGGGGACTGTCAGATATGCTGTCAAAATCTCAAGGGATTGGGTCCCTATGTTCCTCAAAACCAATGTAATCACTCATACCTCTTCAGAACAAGAATCTGGGAACCACGGAGGGAAGAGCTTTCTTTATATTTTCATCTTCAGGTAATCAATTGTATAGAATGGAAAAATACTCTCTGTCTAGATTCGAGAGTTAGGATAATAATGATGCTATGTGTTAAGTATTTACCACGTACCAAGGACTGTACTAAGCCTTGGATAGATACAAGATAATCAGATCAGATTATCTGATTATCTGATTAGAGAAGCAGCACGGCTCAGTGGAAAGAGCCCGGGCTTTGGAGTCAGAGGTTGCGGGTTCAATTCCCAGATCTGCCAATTGTCAGCTATGTGACTTTGGGCAAGTCACTTAACTTCTCTGTGCCTCAGTTCCCTCATCTGTAAAATGGGGATTAAGACTGTGAGCCCCACGTGGGACAAGCTGATCACCCTGTATCCCTCCAGTGCTTTGAACAGTGCTTTGCACATAGTAAGCACTTAACAAATACCATTATTATTATTATTATTATTATTATCATTATTATCAGATACAATTACTGTTCCTAAACGGGCTCACAGTCTAAATTGAAGGGAGAGCAGTAATTAATCCCGATTTTCCAGAGAAGGAAACTGAGGCCCAGAGAAATGAAGTGATTTGCCTAAGGTCACATAGCAGACTAGTGGCTGAGCTGGGATTAGAACCCAGGTCATCTGACTCCCAGGCTCACAGTGATAGAAGCCTCAGTTATTTATTTGCAATTTTTCCAGGAAAGGGGAATATTTTCCCCATTTAGAGCTCACTGACTAGTGTAGAAAACAATGAATCAGTGATCAATATTGATCTCTTATTAATCCGGTATCTTTGGAACATAGCCGCTGCTAGATATTTGAAAAGTCTAGCTATTTGAGGGTCATAGTCTTATAGGGCATTAACTCATCTAGGGTCATCAGATTCTAGCTGAAAGGAAAGTTCAGTTGCCACCCGATTTGAGTCTGCCTCTCTCCAACCTCAATGGGATAGCACTTCCTAAAGGAGAGTGTCAGCAGGAAGTGGGAACTTGTGGAATAAGTTGGTGCAGGGGTATAGGAGGGAGGGAGTGGAAATGCTAATGGGGATCCCTCTTTTGGGGACACTTCTCCCTGATCTTAATTGCTGAAGAGAAGCCGCATGGCCTAGTAGATAGAGTATGAGCCTGGGAGTCAGAGTAATGTGCGTTCTCATTCTGGCTCTGCCACTTACCTATTTTGTGACCTTGGACAAGTCACTTAACTTCTCTGTGCCTCAGTTACCTCATTTGTAACATGGGGATTATGATTGTAAAATGTGAGGCGTGGACTGTGTTCAACCTCATTAGCTTGTATAAGCACTTAGCACAGTGCTCTGCACACAGTAAGCACTCAATAAATACGACTGAATGAATCTACCCCAGTGCTTAATAATGTGCCTGGCACATAGTAAGCTCTTAACAAATATCATTAAAAACCCCCAAAACTCCTTGACTGCTTTGAGGCCTGCTTGATTGGACCCTCCCCTTTTCTGTTTATTGACATTTTTAGTTTTAGAAGATCTTTCTGGTACAACAGATGTTCTGGATATGAGCCTTGGAGAGCTAGCTCTTACTTTACCTGATTACTCCTTTACCATGCATAATTCCATAGCATGAAGTTCTTTGAAGTGATAGCCACTGCCCAACAATTTCCAAGCTGCCACACCAAATACAGTCATTCAGGAATTGTCCAAGATGCAGTAAAGCTTTTTTACATTTCAGTAAAGTCTCTTGTATACTTCCAAAAAGAATTGAAGTAACACCTACGCTAGGTCGACGCCCACCAGAATATCCAGAGGCCTGTGTGCTGCCGATGCTGTTGGTGAACACTCACGAGTCAGAGGTATGCTTGGGTGAGCCCTGGATCAAGCACTTATGCATGGTTTGTCCGAGATATTGACCTCATATTTCCTCATAAAACCAGAGTTGCTATCATGGAAATAGTAGTAATAGTGAGAATGGATAATTATAAGAATAAGATATGTCCAACCCGAAGCTTGTCACTGGCAAAGACCTGAAGATGATACTTCAATTCCCAGCAAGAAGTCTGCAGCCGTCAACTATCTTATTTCCTAGGTGATAATTATCCAGTAGGGTTGCTTTTCACTTTGCATCATCTTTCTCTTCCCCCTTCTCCTGACCCTTTTCATCCTATTCTGTCATATCCCATCCCAATTGTACATTTTTTTTTTACATTATTCTGGCCAACAAAGCTTCCCATGGGAAGGTTCCCCAGTTCCCCAAGCCTGGACAGTATGGATTAAGCGACTGAAGCATGGGGAAGGACAGAATGGGTTTAGGGAATTGGAGTGTTCCATCCTCCTAAATGTGCTCCCAACTCAGCTTATCCACTCATCCACACCCACCCTTACCAAACTGAGACCCCACACCATCCCTGCTCTCCCTGCTGGCATATAATGTAGAGAGAGGGTTCGTTCAAAGTCTTCGTGAGACAGTCTGGTCTATGAAGAGCTATCCTTCACACTGCCATGCCCATCTTCCATCGTATCCCATCTACAATCAATCAATCAATCATATTTATCGAGTGCTTACTGCATGCAGAACACCGTACTCGGTGCTTGAGAAAGTACAGTATAATAGATCTGGTAGGCATGCATTAGGCAAGGTGGTTGAGTACTTTATGGCCAATAGTGAGGAATTTCCGTTGGACAACAAGGTGGATGGGCAACGACTGGAGGCTCTTGAGGAGTGGGGAAATATGGGTTGAAACCTTTTGTAGAAAAACGATTCTACAACTCCCTAGGATCTGAAAGTGTACCCAAGGGGAAGGCTTTTTTTAAAAAAAATGCATTTGTTAAGCCCTTATTATGTGTCAGGCACTGTACTAAGCTGTGGGGTAGATACAAGCTAATCTGGTTGGACACAGTCCATATCTCACATAGGGCTCACAGCCTTAATCCTCATTTTACAAATGAGGTAACAGGCTCAGAGAAGTTGAGTGACTTGCCCAAGATCACACAATAGACAAGTGGAAGAGCTGGGATTAGAACTCAAGTCCTTCTGATTCCCAGGCCCACATTCTATCTACTGGGCCAGGATGCTTCTTTTCAAGTTTTTAAAAGGGTAAAGGAAGCTATATAGTGAGAGGGGACTGTGTGGGGAGAGAAACCTGGATGAGTAGAAAAAGTAGCTTTACCTAACAATTATCGTTTGTGACATGCTGCTGCCTATAACCAACACAGGGAGTTTTGCAGAAGGAAAGAATTTCTGGCTGGGAGAGGAGGCGACACCTTCTGGTCATCTCCGGTTTGACACCAATTTAGACAGTTGTGAGCCCATTTCCCATGTTTGATTAATTATCATCGTCTTCAACAACAATGGTATTTATTGAGCGCTTACTATGTGCAGCACACCATATTAAACACTTGGGAGACGTACAACACAACAGAGGTGCTAGGCACATTTCCTCTGCACAATGAATTTATAGTCTAAAGGGGGAGACAAATATTACTGTAAATAATATATGATATAGAATTCACAGATATGTACATAACTGCTGCGGGGTTGAGGATGGGTGAATATCAGATGCCCAGAGGCCACCGATCCAAGTACATAGACGATGCAGAAGGGAGAGGGGAAAAGAGGGCTTAATCAGGGAAGGCTTCTTGGAGATGTGACCTTACCGAATCTTTAAAGGTGGGGAGAATGGTGATCTGACGTATATGGAAAAGAAGGGAGTTTCAGGTTAAGGGGAGGACGTGGGAAAGAGATATGCAGCAAAATAGGTGAGATTGGGGCACAGTGAGTGAGTAGTGATTATCTCTCCGGTCGTTCTTTCTCAGTCTCTTTTGCAGGCTCCTCCTCCCCCTCCCATCCTCTTACTGTGGGGGTTCCCCAAGGTTCAGTGCTTGGTCCCCTTCTGTTCTCAATCTACACCCACTCCCTTGGTGACCTCATTTGCTCCCACGGCTTCAACTATCATCTCTAAGCTGATGACACCCAGATCTACATCTCTGCCCCTGCTCTCTCCCCCTCCCTCCAGGCTCGCATCTCCTCCTGCCTTCAGGACAACTCCATCTGGATGTCCGCCCGCCACCTAAAGCTCAACATGTCGAAGACTGAGCTCCTTGTCTTCCCTCCCAAACCTTGTCCTCTCCCTGACTTTCCCATCTCTGTTGACGGCACTACCATCCTTCCCGTCTCACAAGCCCGCAACCTTGGTGTCATCCTCGACTCCGCTCTCTCATTCACCCCTCACATCCAAGCCGTCACCAAAACCTGCCGGTCTCAGCTCCGCAACATTGCCAAGATCCGCCCTTTCATCTCCATCCAAACTGCTACCCTGCTCATTCAAGCTCTCATCCTATCCCGTCTGGACTACTGCACCAGCCTTCTCTCTGATCTCCCATCCTCGTGTCTCTCTCCACTTCAATCCATACTTCATGCTGCTGCCCGGATTATCTTTGTCCAGAAACGCTCTGGGCATATTACTCCCCTCCTCAAAAATCTCCAGTGGCTACCAATCAATCTGCGCATCAGGCAGGAACTCCTCACCCTGGGCTTCAAGGCTGTCCATCACCTCGCCCCCTCCTACCTCACCTCCCTTCTCTCCTTCTACAGCCCAGCCCGCAACCTCCGCTCCTCCACCGCTAATCTCCTCACTGTACCTCGTTCTCGCCTGTCCCGCCATCGACCCCCGGCCCACGTCATCCCCCGGGCCTGGAATGCCCTCCCTCTGCCCCTCCGCCAAGCTAGCTCTCTTCCTCCCTTCAAGGCCCTGCTGAGAGCTCACCTCCTCCAGGAGGCCTTCCCAGACTGAGCCCCTTCCTTCCTCTCCCCCTCGTCCCCCTCTCGATCCCCCCATCTTACCTCCTTCCCTTCCCCACAGCACCTGTATATATGTATATATGGTTGTACATATTTATTACTCTATTTATTTATTTATTTATTTTACTTGTACATTTCTATCCTATTTATTTTATTTTGTTGGTATGTTTGGTTCTGTTCTCTGTCTCCCCCTTTTAGACTGTGAGCCCACTGTTGGGTAGGGACTGTCTCTATGTGTTGCCAATTTGTACTTCCCAAGCGCTTAGTACAGTGCTCTGCACATAGTAAGCGCTCAATAAATACGATTGATTGATTGATTGATTGATTGATAGAGGAACAGAGTATGTAGGCTAGGCTGTAGTAGGACACCAACGAGGTAAGGTAGGAGGGAGCAAGGTGATTGACTTCTCCATATTTAGTTTCCATCTGTTAATCTGATTCTACCTTAAAACTACAATGAGCATGTGTCCTGGAGGTGAGATGTTTGGTGGAAACTATACCTCAGTTCAAGAGTTCAGTTTCTTGGGCCTGACTGATAATACATTGATGAAGATCACATGTTTCATGACTTTTTTGGAATGTATCTTGTAACGTTAGTGGGGAATCTTGGAATGATCCTGTTAATCTGGATTGATCCTCGACTTCACTCTCCCACGTACTTTTTTAACAGTCATCTGTCTCTGTTGATCTTGGTTATTCCTCCACTGTCACGCCACACATGCTATCAGACTTCTTAAGGAAGGGTAAGTCGATTTCTTTCAGCAGCTGTGCTACCCAGATGTATTTTTTTTGTCATCTTTGCAAGCACAGAATGCTACCTTTTGGCAGCGATGGCTTTTGACGATTATGTCACGATCTGTAATTCACTGCTCTATGCGGTTATCATGTAGCCCAAAATCTGTGCCCACTGGTGATCGGATGCTACCTCATGGGTTTTGTGAATGCAACCACCCAGACCATTCTGATGTTACGTCTATCCTTCTGTGACTCCACAGTCATTAACCACTTTTTCTGTGACCTCCCTCCCCTGCTGGACCTGTCCTGCTCTAACACCCATGGCAACGAGACCGTACTACTCCCGTTTGCAATCTTCCTGGGCGTGTTCACATCTCTAGAAATCTTCCACTCTTATATATTCATCTTCACCAACATTTTGAGGATTGGCTCTGCTGAAAGGAGATGCAAAGCTTTTTCTATCTGCACTTTCCACCTGGCAGCTGTGACTATTTTATACGGGACCACGGTCTTCATATATGTGCGGCTGAGCTCCAGCTACTCGCTGGACTCGGACAAAGTGACCTCTGTTTTCTATACAGTGGTAATCCCCATGTTGAATCCCATGATCTACAGACTGAGAAATAAGGAGATGAAGAATGCCATGAGCAGGTGTATATACCAAGGATATGGGATTTCATGACTGATTGAATATGTGGTTTGAATGAGAGAGATGAATTAAGGACAGTGCCAAGGTTAGGGGCTTGGGAGACAGGAAGGATGATGGTGTTGTCTAAACTACAGTGATGGAAAAGTCACGCGGAGGATAGGGCTTGGGTAGAAAAAGGTACAGTACTGTTTTATCCCTTTTAGCATTTATTAAGTGCTTACTACGTGCAAAGCACGGTTCTAAGCGTTGGGGGAGATATAAGGTGATCAGGTTCTCCCAAGGGGGGCTCACAGTCTTCATCCCCATTTTCCAGATGAGGTAACTGAGGCACAGAGAAGTGAAGTGACTTGCCCAAAGTCACACAGCTAAGTGACAGAGCAGGGATTTGAATCCAGGACCTCTGACTCCAAAGCCCGTGCTCTTTCCACTGAGCTATGCTGCTTCTCTAGGCTTCTGCTTCAGTCCCTTCTATGGACTGAATGTCAGGGCCCACAAAGTTTGAGTTCCCGGGGCCCTATGTTACCTGGAAACACTCTCTGGCCTAGAACCTTCCTGCCTATAGGCATGCACCCTTTAGACTCTCTACCCCAAGGCCAAGGTCATTGATGACCTTTGAGAGGGTAGTTTCTGCGGAGTGAAGCACCACTTATCTCTTTCATTCCACACAAATATTCAGTCTGTCACCAAATCCTGTTGGTTCTACTTTCACCACCTTGATAAAATCCGTTCTTTTCTCCCCATCCACACTGGTACTATGCTGATCAAAGCACGTATCAAATCCCACCTTAACTATTGCATAGATTTATCACTGACCTCCCTGCCTCCTGTCTCTCCCCGCTCCAGTCGTTTCTTCACTCTGCTGCCCAGAACCTTCTTTTCTAAAAGAAGTCTCTCCACTCCTCAAGAACATCCAGTGGTTGCCCATCCACATCCACAACAAACAGAAACTCTACCATTAGCTTGGAGCCATCAGTTCTCCCCCACCTACCTTACCCAGTGGATAGAGCACAGACCTGGAAGTCAGAAGATCAGGGGTTCTAACCCCTTGGACAAGTGACTTCATTTCTCTGGGCCTAAGTTATTTCATCTGTAAAATGGGGAGTGAGACTGAGCCCCATGAACAGATACTGTGCGCAACCCTATTTGCTTGTATCCACCCCAGCACTTGGTATAGTGCCTGGGACATAGTAAGTGCTTAACAAATATTATTATTATTATTATTATTATCATTATCATTATCATTATTATCATTATTTCCTACAGCCAGGGCTGCCCCTTTCCCTCCTCTGACACCAACCTACTTTCTGTATCTCAATCTTACCTGCCTCGGGGCCGGACTTTTACTTATATCCTCCCTCTGACCTGGAACTTCCTCCCATTTCACATTCATGGAGCACCATTCTCCCTATCTTCACATCCCTACTAAAATACTATCTCCTTCAAGAGACCCTCCCTAACTAACCCCTCATTTCCCCAACCTATTTACCATCCCCTCTGCATCATCATGCACCTAGGTCTGCATCCCTTAGACACTTAGATATTCACTCCACATCCAGCCCCATAGCACTTAAATATTTATTTTTATACACTGCCATTTCCTTCATCCATTCATTTTAATGTCTGTCCTCCCTTCTAAAATGCAAACCCCTTGTGGGCAGGGATTGTGACTACCCAGTCTATTGTATTGTATTTTTTCAAACACTTAGTACAGTGTTCTGCACAGGTAGAGCTCAATAAATACCATTGACCAATTAATTGATTGGCAGTGGCTATGTAAATCTGGGGATTGGAGGGTAATAATAATAATAATAATTGTGGTTTTTGTTAAGTGCTTACTATGTGCCAAGCACTGTTCTAAGTGCTAAGGTAGAGATAAAGTAATCAGGTTGCACACAGTCATTCATTCATTCATTCAATCGCATTTATTGAGCACTTACTGTGTGCAGAGCACTGTACTGAGCACTTGGGAAGTACAAGTTGGCAACATATAGAGACGGTCCCTACCCAACAACGGGTTCACAGTCTAGAAAGGGGAGACAGACAACAACACAAAACATGTAGACAGATGTCAAGTCATCAAAACTAATGAAATTAAAGTTAAATGCACATCATTTACAAAATAAATAGAATAATAAATATGTACAAGTAAAATAAATAGAGTGATAAATCTGTACAAACATATATACAGGTGCTGTGGGGAGGGAAAGGAGGTAGGGCGTTGGTGATGGGGAGGAGGAGAGGACAAAGGGGAAAAAGAGGAAAAAGTCCATGCCCTCATGGGGCCCAAAATCTTGATCCCTGTTGTCCGCCAGCGGCCCTGGCATGACTGACTCCATCTTGTGCATACCAATAGTAACCCTTCATTTTGTGCAGACTCCAGTGTGTGCAAAGCTACATTAACCAAAGTGGCTCCACTCTGTCTGGGATGTCCCCATCCTGTTCTGACCGTTATCTCCTGATAACATCCTGATAACAGGGATTTTGACACTAACCAAACCATGACAAACAAAAGGTTGTAATGTAACTTAGGAGCTAGGAATGCCAAGGTTTCACGTGTGACACGTGCGTGGGAATCCTTTGTGTAGCTCGGATGGGGAACTAAATAGAAGAGGAACAAGAGGCTGGGATTGGGGTTGCTTGCCACTCGTACCTCTCTCTGGAGGTGAATGGGCAGGTAGTCAACCTTCCTATCTTTCCTGCTCTATCTGAACTCATGTCTCCGAGTCATTTTTCCTATCTGCGTCACCACCTTGGATTCTCGAACCCTGTGACTGACTTATACTGGTTATTCTCTTTTGAGCCCTATTTTTCTTTAACAATCCCCATTTTACAGATGAGGTAACTGAATTACAGAGAAGTTAAGTGACTTGCCCAAGATCGCACAGCAGTAACAGTAACTTCTTTTGGCGACCACGAAAGGACCCGAGTGCTGTGATCTGGATAGGAACAACCTCCGTAGGTGAGAACGGTAGACTCTCCTTGTCGATGAACATGTAAGTAAGGATCCAAGTCTCCCCTTCTCTCCTTCTGGGTTGTTAATTTGGAAAGCTCGGTGAGAAACCAGGTTAGTGGTTTCTTCCTCCTCCAGTTACACGGTGGAGGATGGTTTCTCCCCCACCCCCTTCGGTTAGAGGGGGCAGGTGGTTTGCCCTCCTGGGTTAGGAGGTGGGTTGTCGACCTCTGAAGACGTTCTGAGGGGCCTGGGAGATGTCCTAGGGGTTCTTTCCGGGTTAAGCAGAAAGGGGGTTCCGGTTGTTGGAACCATGGGTTCGAGTTACTGTAAGACTGGCTCGTGTCTGTCAAAAGTTCTCCAATCATGGGACAAGGGGCACCTACCTGTAACTAAAGAAATGTCTAAAAGACAACTTGTGGGGTGTCACAAGGCCTGGACTAAGTTCCTGGACAAACAGGGTTATTATTTCTGGCCCGAGGGAGAGTCTTTTGGTCCTCAAACACTTCGCAAACTCTGGGATGTTTTATCCTGTTCCCGGTCTGATGAAATGTGCTATTGGTATTGTTGGGCTAAAATTAGTAAGGATCAGTTCTCTCAGACCTAAGTAGCAACATTGCTACGCGTAGGAGAAAAGAATGTGGCCTTCAGTCCCGAATCAGCAGCCTCACTCAGCGGACCTGATGGGTACCTCAGTTCCTACCCGCCCCTGCCCCCCCCCCCCCGCCCACGACATATTTACCTCCGGTACTGCTTCTAGTCCCCGTTTGTGAGAACTACCAGCAGATCCCAGCGGCAGACGGGACTATCATAGTAGCTCTTTTAACCTGGCAGCAGAATACTCCACCCTTTCAAAAAAATCCACGGGAAGTGTATCGAAGGGTCCTGGGAATTTTTAGAACCCATCTTCCTACTTGGGCGGATGTAGAGGAGCTGCTTGAATAGCTTTTCCACTTCTGATGAGTACTTCCACCTCAGAGCTCTGACTTTCAAGTTAGAGAACGTTGGTCAGGCCCATGTGGCATGGACAACATTTGAGTCTAATTGGAACTTAAATGTGGAAATAGATTGGAATCGACTTAATCAGGCGTGGCAGACTCTCCTGGCCGCCATCCATGAATTGGGCCATAAACCTCCTAACTGGGACTCCTTTCATGGTATGATCCAGTGGTAAGGGGAAACCTCTGATGACTTTTTCACTTGATTTAGCAAGGGAGCGGAGACACTTGTACAATTAAATCTGGATAATGAAAGAGATGCTAGAGCCCTGGGTACTGCCTTAGTAAAACAGGGGAGGTTTGCCAATTATTTTGATAAGTATATTCCTGGAAGGGCAGCAAAGTCCCTGCCAGAGCTGCTGGAGATTGTACACCGTGTACAAAATATGAAACCCACCAATGCTGCAAAGGTCCTGCTTATGGGCACATGCTACTTTCTGGGGCATTGCTTTTATTGTCATCAGGAGGGTCACTTAAGGAGAGATTGCCCCAAATTGCAGTGAAATAAGTGGGGAAGACACCCACGGTTTCTACCCCCAGGTCGCCCGAGCAGTGCTCGACCCGATCAGCGTCCAGTCTTGAGGAATGGACCCCGTATGCTCCCAACCCAAAATACAGGACCCGACTTCAGCCCCTTTGGACCTTGGGACCTAGAGGGACCCCAGTGACTCTCGTCCCCCCCGAATATGCGATCCCCTGGGCGTGAGTATCCCAATGTGTGTGCCTTACTGGCCGGTTACTCCCTGGGGATTGACTTCTCTGATCTGAGCCCATATGATGAACCATGGGTAAAGCCATACGGCATGGCTCCTGTGGTGACTGATGACCGGCTCGTCACCCATGCCTGAGTCGTTCTGTGAATTGACTATTAATACAAAGTCCTATAAATTGCTAGTTGATACGGGTGCAACCTATTCAGCACTCCCTTCCTTTCCCCCTGGCGCCCGAGGAAAGAATAGGATAAGTATAGTAGGGGTAGGTGGGAAAGTTCAAACTGTTTCTAGAACGCAGCCCCTACAGTGCTGGCTACAGGGGATTTGCATCCACCACCTGTTTCTCATCACTTCTTCCACTCCATCTCCTTTAATAGTACGAGATCTATTATGCTGTTCGAATGTGACTCTGGTTTGTGATGATCAGGAAGGAATTGTCTTGACTCTAGGAAGCCTCCTGGTCAAACCTGATCCAGTGCACACTCCACCTGCACAGCTGAGTTCCCTCGTAGTACTCCTGGATGCATCTCCCTGCACAGATGATCCCACTCTAAGGACATTGCCCCTGACACTGTGGAGTCATGTTCCATCGGATGTAGGCTTTCTTCAAGGGGCAGAGCCAGTTAAAATTGCAGTTTGAGAGGACCGGGCACCTCCCCAAGTCAGACAGTATCCAATGTCTCCAGAAGGTTAAGCAGATTTAAAGCCCCTGATAACTGCTTTTTTTTGCATGAGGGAATTTAATCGAATGTTGGTCTCCTTGTAATACTCCAGTGTTGCCTGTGCAAAATCCAGGCTCCCCTCCATTTTATCGGTTAATCCAGGACTTGTGTGCAATCAACTCTTACATTTTGCCTGTGCACACTGGGGTTCCTAGTTCCTTGGTGGTAGTTAGCTCCGTGAGTCCTAAAGCAACCTGTTTTACTTATATTGATCTAACTGGTGATTTCTTTACCATCCCGGTGTCCTGTGAGAGCCAGTACCTTTTTGCCTTTACCTCGGAAGGCTGTCAATTGACCTGGACAAGACTTGCCCAGGGTTTTGTCCACTCCCCAACCATCTTTTCGAGAGAATTATGCAGAGCCCTATCACCCCTCAAATTACCCTAAGGGATCAGTATGTTTCAGGATGTGGATCATATCCTTATTGCCGGGGACACAGAAGATCTGTGTCGGTCTGGTTCCCTCCAGGTCCTAGCCTGTTTGCATCAGCTTGGTCTTAAAGTCAGCCACGAGAAACTGCAGTGGTGTCAGTCCCAGGTAAAATAACTTGGGTTCATGTTGTGGGTGGGAGAAAGAGCAATCGCCCCCAAGCGAGCAAGCCTGATTCAGTGCATGCCTTTCCTCTTAGGACATGCAGTTGTTGTTCAGACTCCACATGAAGTTGTGCACCTCCTTCGTGGAGCAGCCACCCAAGCCCAATCTGTGGCACATCTGACTAAGTATGATGATGCCTTATTGGAAAATACGCAGGTACAGGTGGTGTGCTGTGGCTCCGTGAATCTGGTTACTCTGCTGGTGTCCTCCCCCATGACTGACCAAATTCATGATTATGACGATGTAGTTCAGGAAATTGTAGCTCCTCAACCTGACCTCCGAGATGAGCCTCTGTTCACTCCTGATAATAATACTAATAATAATGGCATTTATTAAGTGCTTATTATGTGGAAGACCCTGTTCTAAGCGCTGGGGGCAAACAAGGTGATCAGGTTGTCCCACAGGGGGCTCACAGTCTTCATCCCCATTTTACAGATGAGGTAACTGAGGCCCAGAAAAGTGAGGTGACTTGCCCAAAGTCACACAGCTAAGTGGCAGAGCCAGGATTCGAACCCATGATCTCTGACTCGAATCAATAAATCAATCAATTAATCAATCAATCGATCGTATTTATTGAGCGCTTACTGTGTGCAGAGCACTGTACTAAGCGCTTGGGAAGTACAAGTTGGCAACATACAGAGACAGTCCCTACCCAACAGTGGGCTCACAGTCTAAAAGGGGGAGACAGAGAATAAAACCAAACATACTAACAAAACAAAATAAATAGAACAGATATGTACAAGTAAAATACATAAATGAATAAATAGAGTAACAAATATGTACAAACATATATACATATATACAGGTGCTGTGGGGAAGGGAAGGAGGTAAGATGAGGGGGATGAAAGGGGGACGAGGGGGAGAGGAAAGAAGGGGCTCAGTCTGGGAAGGCCTCCTGGAGGAGGTGAGCTCTCCGTAGGACCTTGAAGGGAGGAAGAGCGCTAGCTTGGCGGATGGGCAGAGGGAGGGCATTCCAGACCTGGGGGATGACGTGGGCCGGGGGTCGATGGCGGGACAGGCGAGAACGAGGCACGGTGAGGAGATTAGCGGCAGAGGAGCGGAGGGTGCGGGGTGGGCTGTAGAAGGAGAGAAGGGAGGTGAGGTAGGAGGGGGCGAAGTGATGGAGAGCCTGGAAGCCGAAGGTGAGGAGTTTCTGCCTGATGCGCAGATTGATTGGTAGCCACTGGAGATTTTTGAGGAGGGGAGTAACATGCCCAGAGCGTTTCTGAACAAAGACAATCCGGGCAGCAGCATGTAGTATGGATTGAAGTGGGGAGAGACACGAGGATGGAAGATCAGAGAGAAGGCTGATACAGTAGTCCAGACGGGATAGGATGAGAGCTTGAACGAGAAGGGTAGCGGTTTGGATGGAGAGGAAAGGGCGGATCTTGGCAATGTTGCGGAGCTGAGACCGGCAGGTTTTGGTGACGGCTTGGATGTGAGGAGTGAATGAGAGAGCGGAGTCGAGGATGACACCAAGGTTGCGGGCTTGTGAGACGGGAAGGATGGTAGTGCCGTCAACAGAGATGGGAAAGTCAGGGAGAGGGCAGGGTTTGGGAGGGAAGACAAGGAGTTCAGTCTTGGACATGTTGAGTTTTAGGTGGCGGGCAGACATCCAGATGGAGATGTCCTGAAGGCAGGAGGAGATGCGAGCCTGGAGAGAGGGGGAGAGAGCAGGGGCAGAGATGTAGATTTGGGTGCCATCAGCATAGAGATGATAGTTGAAGCCGTGGGAGCTAATAAGGTCACCAAGGGTGTGAGTGTAGATCGAGAACAGAAGGGAACCAAGCACTAAACCTTGGGGAACCCCCACAGTAAGGGAATAGGAGGGGGAGGAGAAGCCTGCAAAAGAGACTGAGAATGAACGACCGGAGAGATAAGAGGAGAACCAGGAGAGGACGGAGTCTGTGAAGCCAAGGTCGGATAGCGTGTTGCGGAGAAGGGGGTGGTCCACAATGTCGAAGGCAGCTGAGAGGTCGAGGAGGATTAGGATAGAGTAGGAGCCGTTGGATTTGGCAAGCAGGAGGTCATTGGTGACCTTTGATAGGGCAGTTTCTGTGGAATGTAGGGGACGGAAGCCAGACTGGAGGGGGTCAAGGAGAGAGTAGGTGTAGAGGAATTCGAGGCAGCGCGTGTAGACAACTCGTTCAAGGAGTTTGGAAAGGAATGGTAGGAGGGTTATGGGGTGATAACTAGAAGGGATATGGGGCGATAACTAGAAGGGATATGGGGCGATAACTAGAAACTAACTGATAACTCCAAAGTCCGTGCTGTTTCCACTGAGCCACGCTGATCTAACTTTGTTTACAGATGACTCCTCCTGTATGGACCAAGGGGTGTGCCTCACCGGCGCTGCCATTGTTACCCTCACCTCTGTGCTGTGGACCGGCTAAATCCCAGCTTCTTGCAGTGTGCAGGCAGCTGAGCTTGAAGGCCTTACACAGGCATTATTACTCGGTAAGGGGAAGCACGTGAGCATCTGTATGGACTCTAAGTATGCCTTTGGGTTCTGTCACGCTACAGGTGCCCTGTGGCAATGTCGTGGTTTGCTCATCTCAGCTGTTCATCAGGTTGTTATTGGGGATCGTATAGAGCGCCTACTATGGGCCCTCTTGCTCCCAGTCGAAGTGACCATTGTGCATGTTCGTGCCCACAACCGGAGAAGTTATTCCATGAGTTTGGGCAATTGCCGAGCCAATGAGGACTCTCGTTGGGCAGCCCTCCGGTTTTTCTGTGCTTCTTGTTTTTGGTGCTGTATTTCTCAGCTTTTGAAGGCCTGCCTCCGACACACTTCATCTACCCTGATGCTTCTGCAAACCTCGACTGTACCCCTGCCCAAGGCCGAGGTCATGGACATGCAGCACCATCTGGGCGCCATGTTTCGCTGAGGAGGGGGATTGTTGTGTGTGGTCTGCTCTACTATGCCTGGATTTTTCTGTCTTTTCCTTTACTTTAGGTGCCGGCTTTGTGGAAGACCTATGTTATCCCGAGGAGGGTTGTGTGTGATCCTCCCGGAGGCCATGGGCCTCGGAAGGATCAAAGGGAGGATTGTTGTCTGCCTGCGGACAAGGCATGACTGACTCCATCTTGTGCATGCCAATAGTAACCCTCCATTTTGTGCAAACCGAAAGCACTCCAGCGTGTGCAAAGCTACATTAACCAAAGTGGCTCAACTCTGAATGGGATGTCCCCATCTTGTGCTGACCATTATCTCCTGATAACATCCTGATAACAGGGATGTTGACACTAACCAAACCATAACAAAGTGTTGTAATTTAACTCAGGATCTAGGAATGCAAAGGTTTCACGTGCGGCACGTGTGCGGGAATCCTTTGTGTAGCTCGATGGGGAACTAAATAAAAGAGGAAGCAGAGGCTAGGGTCGGGGCTGCTTGCCACTCTTACCTCTCTCGGGAGGTGAACGGGCAGGTAGTCAACCTTCCTACCTTTCCTGCTCTATCTGAACTCATGTCTCCAAGTCATTTTTCCTATCTGCATCACCACCTTGGGCTCTCAAACCCTGTGGACATTTACACCAGGTAACCTATTTTGCACTCGACTTTTCTTTAACAATCCCCATTTTACAAATGAGGTAACTGAGGTATAGAGAAGTTAAGCGACTTGCCCAAGATCCCACAGCAGACTTGTGGCAGAGCTGGGATTAGAAGCTATGCTCTCCAACCCCCAGGCCCATGTTCTTTCCACTAGGCCATGCTGCTTCTCTGTAAAACCCCAGTCACTGGAGAATCTTGGGGCAAACGGGGAGATGGAAGATAATCGCTGCTTTCCTCACAGGAGGTTTCATTGCTTCCATTCTGTGGCTGGAGAAGAAAACATTGCTTATTGTCCTATACTTGTATGTTTGCATGCATCTATGTGCATATGCACATATGCACGTTCATGTGCCCAAGAACTTCTGCACTTATGATATTCGTATATGCACATGTTCACATGTATGTACTTATATACAAGTGAATATATCTATATATTAATATTTTCCACATACACTGTGTATGCATATACATACACTCTTTTGTGTGCTGAAGAGCTTGAAATAGGACTATGGTATATCATAAGATTAATACATATATACACATAGATATTTGTCTGTGTATAGATTCATATATGTAAACATGGAAGAACTTGATTTCTTTTAAGTAATTAGCTATGAGCCCAATTTGTGCCTCCAAAGCCAAGATAATTAGAACTGTGCAGTTCTTCCATGCTTTGACCAAACGGGATTTTGGTTCCATTTTCAACTAAGGTTATTGGAGACAGAGCTGCAAGGTGGTAGAGGGTGCTTTAATGCCCCTCACACAAGCCCTGGTGGAGAAGATTCATCTTTAAACAGGGAGCCAGACTAAGAAAATCCTTTATAAATGTGGGGACTCTCATGGTATAGGTGTCCATCTCGCCAAGAACCTGGTCTCTAGAGAGGAAGAGAGGCAGGGGATCAGAGTTGAGGTAATGGCAGAAAGAGAGAGGGGGGACTTGTGGGTGCTGGTACACACAGGTGATCTGGGGACTCAGACCCAATCCAAGGACTGGAAGAATCAGTGGGTTCCACCAGAACACCCCAGGAGATAACCCCAGGGCTACAGACCTGGATCCTGAAAGTACTTCGCATCTTTAAAATCTGGCCAGCTTTAAAAATCCTACTGCATTATAAGAATAGCAGGGTTGACAGGGTGTATTCCTTAGGCCAAACTGCAACCCGAATCCTACCCTGAAGACTGGATTTCTGCCTTGAGATGTAAGGGGAAGTCAGGGAAGGATTGGCTGAAGTGGGAGAGATGGATGGAAAATCAGTGATGAGAGTAGTACTTAGATCTTAAAACCAAATATGGCTGCTAATTATGGTCTGATGATTAACAGAAACTTCAAAGATGGTCTGCTGAATGCCAAGAAAGAAAAAGCTTCAGACAGCTTTAATCGCTAACTCCAGTTCATTACCCTTTCCCTCCTGCTCCAACTCCCTGATCATGATTCCTCATTCAGGAAGGCTAAACAATCTTTTTCACCTCTATCTATTGAAATGTAAAAATAAACCTAGCAACATTACAAAAAATATTCTTATAGAGCTTTGTTGTAAGTTTGAATTTACAATGTGGAATTAATCGCATGTGTTTACCCATTCACATTTAAGGCTAATCATTGCCAACTGAACTCTCCATCTCTATCTCACAGTAGACCCCTTACATTCTGCAAAAAGGCATTTTCTATGGCAAACCATGAAAATGTCTACAATTTGGGGGAACACAGTTTTCTTCTCAATATTTTCTTCAGTGCACCTTTCATCTCACTGTTTCTCAAATTATAGATGAGAGGGTTTAGCAGAGGTGTGAGCAGAACATATGCCAGAGAGAGCAATTCCTTGCTCTCTGGCCTTTGTAACTCGCCTTTGTAACTGACCTTTGGTTGCAAGTAGGTGAGATTAGCTCGGCCGTAGAATAGGGTCACAGAATCAGTCAATCAATCATATTTATTGAGCACTTACTATGTGCAGAGCACTGTACTAAGCGCTTGGGAAGTACAAATTGGCAACATATAGAGACAGTCCCTACCCAACATTGGGCTCACAGTCTAAAAGGGGGAGACAGAGAACAAAACCAAACATACTAACAAAATAAAATAAATAGAATAGATATGTACAAGTAAGATAAATAAATAAATAGAGTAATAAATATGTACAAACATATATACATATATACAGGTGCTGTGGGGAAGGGAAGGAGGTAAGCTGGGGGGATGGAGAGGGGGACGAGGGGGAGAGGAAGGAAGAGGCTGAGTCTGGGAAGGCCTCCTGGAGGAGGTGAGCTCTCAGTAGGGCCTTGAAGGGAGGAAGAGAGCTAGTTTGGCGGATGGGCAGAGGGAGGGCATTCCAGGCCCGGGGGATGACGTGGGCCGGGGGTCGATGGCGGGACAGGCGAGAACGAGGTACGGTGAGGAGATTAGCGGCGGAGGAGCGGAGGGTGTGGGCTGGGCTGTAGAAGGAGAGAAGGGAGGTGAGGTAGGAGGGGGCGAGGTGATGGACAGCCTTGAAGCCTAGGGTGAGGAGTTTCTGCCTGATGCGCAGATTGATTGGTAGCCACTGGAGATTTTTGAGGAGAAGTCAGATGAGAAGCACAGATGGAGAAGGCTTTTTGTCTTCCGGCTGTTGAAGACATTTTCAGAATAGTGTAGAGGATGCGAGTGTAGGACAGAAGTATCATCAGGAAAGGAAGCATAACCACTGAAATGGTGCCTATACAGACATAGATTTCAAAGACGAGGTGTCCCCACACACGAGCTCCAGTACTGGGGGAGTTTCACAGGGAGATGGTTCATTGTATTGTGGCATAAAACGGAAAGCTAAATATCCAAGGGGTTAGAATCAGGGCAATACCTGACCCGGAAATTGCAGAACCCACTGTGAACTTGGTGACAACTGCTTTACTCATAAGGACGGGGTAATGCAGGGGATTACAGATGGCCACATAGCAATCATAGGCCATTTTGCATAGGAGAAAGCATTCTGTAACCCCTAGGAATAGAATGCACTGCACAGCCAGCAAGCAAAATGGTTTTGTGATCCACTGAAAGAATCACAACCATTTTGGGGATGATCGTTCCACTGAAACAAGTTTCTGAGATAGACAAGATCCTCAGGAATAAGTACATAGGAATGTGAAATGTCTGTTCCAGGGTGATGATGAAGACAATGACCATGTTTCCTACCAAGATAATTAAGTAAATGATTAAAAACACCACAAACAAAAGAAACTGCTGTTGGGGAAAGTTGGAAAAACTCAGGAGAATGAAGTCAGTCACAGCGCTCTGGTTCCCCTCATCATTTCAAGCATGAAAACAGGAAGGCAAATGGCATGTTAATGCTATTCAGCATGAGTTTATCTTATTCTGAAATCTGGCTTCTGCAATGACAACATCCTGTTCAACTTTCATTCACAGCCATCTATGAGAGATCAGAAATCAGCATTCCCATCTCTTATGGGATCTCCATTTGGAATTTGCTGCATTCACTGAACAAATCACCAGGATGATTTGCAAATCACCATGATGGGAAATTTCGCACAGAGCTGAAAAATGGATGATAGATATTCCTAGACCAAAAGGACAGAATCAGATTTCCCATTAGATGGAGAGTTTTATTCTACAAAGTCATAGATAACATGGGATTCTGTATCCATAAGCATAAAAAAGGCTTTGCTATTCATGTCTAAATCAATCAATCCATCCATCATATTTATTGAGCACTTACTGCGTGCTTGGAAGAATACTTGGAGCGCTTGGGAGAATGCAACATGACAATGAAACTGAAACATCCACAGTGAGCTTACATCCAAGAGAGGGAGAAATGTCAGAAATGGGATTTGAACCCACACCTCTATTCAGAGACCAGAAGCCCCAGTAAGGGGAAGTGACAACTTAAGTCTGCCTCCTCAGACCACAAGGCCAGGGCTCTTGCTCTTCCTCTAGGAACACAGGCACATAGATAGTTTCTGTTGACAAGGATTGCTTCTGGCAGGTATTCTATATGATCAGGTTTGGCTTCAGATGTTTGACCACCCTAGTGAGAGGAATAACTCCCCCCTTCTCTAGGATCACATGACAGCCAGTGATGACATGCAATGTGACTTATTGACATCATTTGGAACAATGTACAGTAATCCTCCCTAACCTATTTTTCACCCACCTGAATGTAGCCAACTGACCAATCAATCCATAATACTCTCCCAAGCCTTAGTACACAGTAAGCACTCAATAAACATGACTGATTGATTGATAATATCAATTTGCACTTCCCAAGCGCTTAGTACAGTGCTCTACACACAGTAAGTGCTCAATAAATACGATTGAATGAATGAATGAATGAATTGAGCTCTGTGGGAAGAGTGCCCTGTCTGTGAATTCTCCCCCTCCCTCTGCCTGAGCAACCTACAGCAAGGACACAGAACTGCTACACTACAAGGTTGTGAAACAGGAATTATCTCAATCAGATAGACAACCTGGTAATACGGGGAGGGCTAACCGCTACTAGGGGCCTTCATATATGAGGCATTGCTGCTATTTTTAGTTGTAGGCATTTAGACTGGGCCTTGCAGAGCCTGCCCTGCTGATTAGTACTCGGAACCCCTCCCTAGCTTGCTTGCTGTGCTACAGCTATGTTAGTACACCCAATAAAGAGGCAGAACTGATCACTCTGGCTCGATGTCTGGTCTTTGGCTCGTCATTGCCCAATCTAAAGAACACGGAGCCTCCCTCTGGTCGACGACCCCAGCTGACTTGGGGGCATCTCCCCACAATTGGCGTAGTTGGCAGGATTGTGTGTCAATGCCCCAAACCCCAGACATGGATAAAAAGGAGGCGGGATGCCTGGTATCTCAGATCCCGGGGTGGAACTCGGGACAGGTGTAGCTGAAGTGCTTGATATGGCTTCCCCCCACGACCCCTGGAATGGGGTGCTCTAGTGGAGACCCCAGAGAGCATAGAGGACGCTCTATGAGCCCTGGTCATACATAAGATGTCAAAATCAGAGCAGAACTCAGAGCAGAACTCTGGGATGTGATCGGGTGTAGCTGAAGTGATTGATATGGCTGGCCCTCCCCGGGAATGGGGTGCTCTAGTGGAGACCCCGAAGGGCATAGAGGACACTCTATGAGCCCTGGACATCCATAAGATGTCAAAATCAGAAAGGAGAGCTGTTGTGAACCTACGATGTCTGCTGCTGGTGGCATGCCAAAATGAAATGAAAATGTGGCTGGAAAGTGAAAGTAAGGCCCGAGAAGCTGGAAAGGTGGCTCACGAGAACCAGGAGTCGAAAGAGTCTTATGCAGGACTCCTACAAACGACAAATAAGACGGCCGAAGAAGCAATTGAGAAGGGGGTCATCTTGGGGTGCAGACTAGCAAAACTGAAGGGGCAACCGATGTGCCACCCCAGGGTATGGACACTTATAATGGGCACCAACTGGCACCCAGACAAGAATGGGGTGATGAGGAAATGATTAACATCATAGAAGAAGACATCGAGGGAACTAAACTCAACTAAAAGTACCCTCAGCCCTGAAGGGATAGGGAACCCCGAACCCAGGGACCACCTCGCTGTAATGGATTATACCCCGGCAGAATTGATGGGGTCCACAAGCAATACCATCAGCAGCCTCGAGAAACGCTGCTGTCACCGATGGTCTGATGCTGGGACCAGGAGGGTGATGGGATTAAATTAACTGGAGTTGCAGCTACTCTCCAAGTCAGGCAGTGGTTAAAATTGGGTCAGGTCAACATGGGTAACCACTCCCTGATGGATTGGGCAGTGGCCACCGTAAAAGACACCTGGATCATCCCAGACAAGCTACCCGGGGAACCAGAAGATTGGGTGGATATAGAAGAGGCATGCACATTACTGAGAAGGTTGGGAATGAAACAGCAAATATATGCTGCAGGAGATTATAGCCCCAGTGCAGCACTCTTGAATTCCGGGATGTGCAGTAAACTCCTCAAGTCGGCATCCCCTAACGTAGAGGGAGTGTTGCTATCCCTGGTTGCCGAGAAGATGGGCAAGCCTGTCATAGATCTTATACTGGCTTTGGGGGATCTGGAGGGGCTGATTCCAAAGTCTAGCAGGATTCAAGGGGTGGCTCCAACAAAACCTATCACTCTGGAAGAAGCAAAACAGAGAGTACCACGATCCCAAACGTGGAGAGATTTAATAGGGGCCAGGATCAAATGAGAAAAGATACATAAACAGCCGAACACCATGTTGTTGGCCCTGTGGAGAAAACTACCTAAGGATCAGAGGTATACCACTGGGGAAGGCAAACCCACAGCTGAAGCACCAAAAGTGTCAATGGGTGCAAAAAAGGAGGCCCGTTCACTCAGCCCCGGGTGGTGCCTTCTGTACCACTGTACCCGGACCTGAACGAATGGAGAGACCAGATGTAGGGAAGTAGCCAAGGCCGCTCCCTTTGGGTCAGGTCGATCAGAGGGGATCGGAGGCCATACGTTACCCTGACCGTTTGCTGGGGTCCCCAGAATATTCAGTTCACCTTTGTCTTGGTGGACAGCAGTGTGTAAGTCACCTGTATACATGGGGACCCCAGGAAATTCATGGGCCCCCGGATGTGGATAGAAGGGTTTGGGGGACACAGCACTTCTGCCGTGAGAACCACCCTCTGATTGGATGTGGGCCAGACGGCCCCCACCACCTATCAAGCACTCATCACGGCAGTGCCCGAGTGTATATTGGGGGTCATCACACTTGAGAACCCAGGACCCCCTCCCTCGATTCCCTCAGTACCAATTTGCAAGAACTGGCCCGTGGAGAAGGGGGAGGGGGAACTGCCAACTGGGACATGGTACACTGATGTGTCAGCCAAAGGGAAACCGATTACGTGGGCTACAGTTGCAGTTCACCCGCCCATGGATACCATCCTCTGGGAAAAAGGGGTCCATCAGTCCAGCCAATGGGCTGAACTCAGGGTGGTATGGATGCTCCTATCTACGCAATCTGATTTAGATGCCTTAGGAACCGACTCGTGTGGGCTGTATACAGCAGCCTAGCCCCATGGTTGGGGGTGTGGGAAGCCAAGGGGTGGATGGTAGCACGGGGTGAGGTATGGGAAAAGAGATGTGGTGTGACATTGCTCGAATATTAAGAGCCCGGAGGCCCTCCTCACCGTGTACCATGTGCCAGCTCACCGGGGACCCCCGGGAACGAGGAGGCAGGCAGGCTCACACAAGGGCGGGAGGCACGGCCCACCAACGCCATCCAGGGGGTACATGAGGCACTAGCTCATAGCAGGGTGGATGCCACATATCGCGCTTTCCACAGACCGGGGTGGGAAGGAACCCGCAAGGAGGTACGTGAATTCTTGCAAGATTGTAAACATTGCATGAAAAAGAATTTGTGGCCCTATGGCCAAAAGAGGACCCCTGTCCCTAAGCCAGGGAAAGAGATATGTGCTCACCGCGGTGGATAATCAGATGGGAGTGGTGTTCCCCTACCCAGTGGCAGCAATGCAGGTTGCTACTATACAAGGGCTTCAGGTGATGGGGGCTGGACGGCTTGCCGGCCTACATAGATTCTGATCAGGGGACCCACTTTACGGGGCACGAGGTCAAGGAGTGGGCCGCGCAACATGACATTCTGTGGCCCTTACCCTGCTGGAAGGTAGCACCACCATTCCAGCACAGTTGACCGGCAGAACCGATGTGTGGTGGGATGCCGCCCCTAAAGGACGACGGCTCCTACTCTATCCTAATCCTCCTCGACCTCTCAGCTGCCTTCGACACTGTGGACCACCCCCTTCTCCTCAACACGCTATCCGACCTTGGCTTCACAGACTCTGTCCTCTCCTGGTTCTCCTCTTATCTCTCCGGTCGTTCATTCTCAGTCTCTTTTGCAGGCTCCTCTTCTCCTCCCATCCCCTTATTGTGGGGGTTCCCCAAGGTTCAGTGCTTGGTCCCCTTCTGTTCTCGATCTACACTCACTACCTTGGTGACCTCATTCGCTCCCACGGCTTCAACTATCATCTCTACGCTGATGACACCCAGATCTACATCTCCGCCCCTGCTCTCTCCCCTTCTCTCCAGGCTCACATCTCCTCCTGCCTTCAGGACATCTCCATCTGGATGTCTGCCCGCCACCTAAACCTCAACATGTCCAAGACTGAACTCCTTGTCTTCCCTCCCAAACCCTGCCCTCTTCCTGACTATCCCATCTCTGTTGACGGCACTACCATCCTTCCCGTCTCACAAGCCCGCAACCTTGGTGTCATCCTCGACTCCGCTATCTCATTCACCCCTCACATCCAAGCTGTCACCAAAACCTGCCGGTCTCAGCTCCGCAACATTGCCAAGATCCGCCCTTTCCTCTCCATCCAAACCGCTACCCTGCTCGTTCAAGCTCTCATCCTATCCCATCTGGACTACTGCATCAGCCTTCTCTCTGATCTCCCATCCTCGTGTCTCTCCCCACTTCAATCTATACTTCATGCTGCTGCCCGGATTGTCTTTGTCCAGAAACGCTCTGGGCATGTTACTCCCCTCCTCAAAAATCTCCAGTGGCTACCAATCAATCTGCGCATCAGGCAGAAGCTCCTCACTCTGGGCTTCAAGGCTCTCCATCACCTCGCCCCCTCCTACCTCACCTCCCTTCTCTCCTTCTACAGCCCAGCCCGCACCCTCCGCTCCTCCACCGCTAATCTCCTCACCGTGCCTCGTTCTTGCCTGTCCCGCCATCGACCCCCGGCCCACGTCATCCCCCGGGCCTGGAATGCCCTCCCTCTGCCCATCCACCAAGCTAGCTCTCTTCCTCCCTTCAACGCCCTACTGAGAGCTCACCTCCTCCAGGAGACCTTTCTAGACTGAGCCCCTTCCTTCCTCTCCCCCTCGTCCCCCTCTCCATCCCCCCATCTTACTTCCTTCCCTTCCCCACAGCACCTCTATATATGTATATATGTTTGTACATATTTATTGCTCTATTTATTTATTTATCTTACTTGTATATATCTATTCTATTTATTTCATTTTGTTAGTATGTTTGGTTTTGTTCTCTGTCTCCCCCTTCTAGACTGTGAGCCCACTGTTGGGTAGGGACTGTCTCTATGTGTTGCCGACTTGTACTTCCCAAGCGCTTAGTACAGTGCTCTGCACACAGTAAACGCTCAATAAATACGATTGATTGATTGATTGATTGACTGTTACCTGCCACTGTAATCACAGCCGGAGAACACAATGTGCCGTGGGAGACTGTGATAGTATTCAACACCCCCGTGCAGGTGCTCTGCCATATGCTGGAGCTATGGGAAGCCACCCTGGAAGGGGCTTGCCTGTTCACCCACACTCGATGGACTATCAAGGCAATCTCCAGGTCGTTTGAACCGTGGTGGGTAGATACTCATCACCCAAACTGCTCGACTGCCCTGGCCCAGCTCCGGCGACAATGGGCCTGGTAGGTAGGGAACCGGTAGCCAGCACGGACCCCCGGATGATGGAAGAGAGACAACACTGGGTGGGTTGGCAGCATGCTAGGAGTATGGAAACAAGCAGACATCCAAGGCCTAGGGGATGCCCGAGGTCGAGACCTCCAATATGAAAGCAAGATCCAGCAGGTAATTAGCACTGGAATGTTGCAGGATGCTGGAGGGTGGAGAAGAATGGCACTGTCAACCGGAACTCTGAAGATGTGGGTGGGTATACTCACAGGGGAGCTGGCCTGGTGGGCTGAAACATCACCTGGTCAGATGCCTGCATTCAGACTCAGTTAGGGCTGCTACCATATTTCACCACCCTAACAGAAGAAGTAAGCCAAGCACAGTGGCCCCCCAGCCTGGCTCACCTGTATCCAGCCTCTGTCACATTGCCGGCCATTCAGGTACTATGCGGTGGATGTACCACCCATTACTGTAAACTGAGGTTATGCCACCCAGTGGGCAAACTGCCCCTGTGAGCTACCACCCTAGTGGGATTAGGGATAGTGCAGGATGGCAAGGGGGTGGTCCCCCTGGGAGAGAGGTGGGGATGGTGGAATGGGTCCAGAAATCAATGGGAGCCCTTCTCCCTTTCTGGGTGTACCCAAGTAAAGAGGGATTGGTTCTGCCCATGGGACTCCAGGGGACATGAGAGTGTACAGGAAAGTTGGCCATTTTCCATCACTGGGGTGGAAAAGGGAGACTACTGGTATTTGGGTGATGGGAAATTCTGTTGGATGTGTGGAGAACATATAACTATTTTAATTATAGTGTTCGTGCTGCCTGTGCTAATTTAATGCTTGTTTGTAGTAATATGTCTTTAGTAGGGTTGCACATTGGTAATTGTATCAACCTCCCCAGATGGGAGCGACACAAACACCACACCCTCCTCTGGGACATGCCAACGGATCTAGTGGACTCAGTAGCTTGGCCAGAGCAAGTGGAGGAGGCCACAAAAGTGTTACGACAAGCCCTAGTGGACGCACAGCAAGACTGGAACCACACCACGCTCCGCCTAACCAAAGCTGGACTGTAGATACGAACACTGAACCAAAGGATAGTGATAGACTGTGGGTGGTTCTCATGGCTGTGGGGGTGCGGGAGTGTTGGAAGGGGACATTGGTCCCAGTGGGTCGTGCTAGGGTGCGTCGTGATCTGTGCAGCTTTGGTGCTAGAATGCTGTTTATTGCACAGGCCCTCCAGGAAAACTATCGTGGTCCCCGGCTCCAGGTTGCTCTAGGCATACAGAGGGGGCAAAGAGGTGGAGTGTTGAAAGAGTGTTAATTCACCCCCTCCCTCCGCCTGAGCCAGCCACAGCCCAGGCCCCCCTGACTATTGAGGTCCCCAACTCCTGGTTGCTCTAGGTGTATGGAGGGGGCAGGGGTGGAGTGGGGGAAGAGTGCCCTATCTGTGAAATCTCCCCCTCCCTCCGCCTGAGCAACCAACAGCAAGGACACAGAACCGCTACACTACAAGGTTGTGAAATGGGAACTGTCTCAATCAGATAGACAACCTGGGAATATGGGCTAACCGGTTCAAGGGACCTTCATATATGAGGCATTGCTGCTATTTCTAGTTGTAGGCGTTTAGACTGAGCCTTGCAGACCCTGTGCTGCTTATTAGTACTCGGAACCCCTCCTTAGCTTGCTTGCTGTGCTACAGCTATGTGAGTACACCCAATAAACAGGCAGAACTGATCACTCTCGCTCGATGTCTGGTCTTTGGCTCATCGTTGCCCAATCTAAAGAACACGGAGCCGCTCTCTGGTCGGTGACCCCAGCTGACATGGGGGGCATCTTCCCACAAGCTCTTTCTATGTGCAGAGCACTACACGAAATTCTTGAGAGGACACTAGAGATAGTAGACATGATCCCTGCCCTCAAGGAGCTTACAATCCAGTGGGAGAGACAGGCATTTAAAATAAATTAAAGATAAGGAGAAAGTAATAAAATGAAAGATATGAAACATCGCCTGGAACTGAAACCTCTAGAGATATATCACTAATTCAAATATTGAAGTTATTCTTCAAAAGTTCTGAAAATAAAATCCATCATGATAAAAATCTGGAAATGCTTTGAGAGGTCACCCCATCTCAATAGCAACTATCACCCCCATGATGATGTACCCTGACTAGGAATGTCTCTTAGAGTCAGACGTCTGTCCTGTATATATGTGTGTCTGTGTGTATGTGTGTGAGCTGGTTGGAGTGGTCTCTGCAGTACTCTGTGGAATTCTCCTTTATTGGCTATAATCAGGAGCGTGGGTAAGGAGCTACAAAATCATTCATATTTGGGGATTGTGGGATTCATTTTCATACCTTCATTTTCCTGTCATTCTCCCTGCCCATAATGCCATTTATGACTCTTCTGATTTGTACCTCTCACATGCAGTTCATCTTTAAATCCTGTTGTTTTTTCCTCCGCAGTTTTCCAGATCCATCCCTTCCTCTCCTTATTATTTTTATTATTCTTCACTCTCTTATGCCCACCATCCTGATCCATATTTCCCCTCTCCTCTCCTCTTCATCTTTCTAGGTTTTTGAAGTTACTCAATAGTACTATTTACTAAGCACCTACTATTTGCAAAGCCCTGAATTAAGCAATAAGAAAAAGTACATGGTGAGGCATTAGATACGGTCCATTAACCTTGCCATGTCTTATGCCATCGAGTCATCTCCAACCCATAGCGAAACCATGGACACATCTCTTCCATACTGCCTCACCTCCATCTGGAATCGTTCTGGTAGTGGATCCACAGAGTTCTTGGTAAAAATATAGAAGTGGTTTGCCATTGCGTCCTTCCACACAGTCAACGTGAGTCTCTGCTCTCGCCTATCTCCCATGCTGCTGCTGCCCAGAACAATTGAGTTTTGACTTGTAGCAGATTGCCTCCAACTTTCTAGCCCCTGTCCAAGCCAGGAATGGAATGGGTATGCTTCTGCTTGACTCTCTCTCTCCTATAGTCGAGACTGGTGGAGTACTGGAAACTCACCGGGTGCGACCCTGAGAGAGGGGTCCATTAATACAGTAATATAAATAAATAAATTATGGATAATAAGTGCTTTGGGATTGATGGGGTTAGTATAGCATGAAAATCCCAGTGCAAGGGTGATGTAGAAGGGAGTGGAAGAAGAAGAAATGAGGGCCTAATTCGGGAAGGGCTCAAGGAGGAGATTTGCCTTCA
The DNA here is from genome assembly GCF_015852505.1 of Tachyglossus aculeatus. Classification (NCBI taxonomy): domain Eukaryota; kingdom Metazoa; phylum Chordata; class Mammalia; order Monotremata; family Tachyglossidae; genus Tachyglossus; species Tachyglossus aculeatus. The sequence continues at coordinate 1,269,323 of NW_024044845.1, forward strand.
ATAAGGCTTTGACAGTGAGAGAAAGATCATCTGCTGGTTTCAAAGAGGGAGAGTTTCCAGGCCAGAGGTAGGAAGTGAGTGAGAAATTGGTGGTGAGGTAGATGAGACTAGTCTCCAGTTGTGGCAATGAGAACTGTGTGATTATTTACCTATTTATAATGTTTATGCCTGTCTTCCCCTCTAGACATTAAGCTCCTTGTGGGCAAATAATGTGCTTACCAACTCTATTTTATTGTATTCTCCCAAGTGCTTAGTACTTAGTGCATAGTGCTGCATGGATTAAGAGAAGCAGCGTGGCTCAGTGAAAAAGAGCATGGCCTTTGGAGTCAGAGGTCATGGGTTCAAATCCCGGCTCCACCAATTGTCAGCTGTGTGACTTTGGGCTAGGCACTTAACTTCTCTGGGCCTCAATTACCTCATCTGTAAAATGGGGATTAAGACTGTGAGTCCCCCGTGGGACAACTTGATCACTTTGTAACCTCCCCAGTGCTTAGAACAGTGCTTTGCACATAGTAAGTGCTTAATAAATGCCATCAAAAAAGCGCTCAATATACACTATCGATTTCTTGATTGCTGTTTGTTCTTATTGAAACATCTCAATGTTTAGGGTTGCACCAACATTTAGGAGAAGCTGCATGGCTCAGTGGAAAGAGCATGGGCTTTGGAATCAGAGGTCAGGGGTTCAACTCCCGGGTCTGCCAATTGTCAGCTGTGTGACTTTGGGCAAATCACTTCACTTCTCTGTGCCTCAGTTATCTCAATTGTAAAATGGGGATTAATACTGTGAGCTCCCTGTGGGACAACCTGATCACCTTGTAATCTCTCGAACACTTAGAACAGTGCTTTGCAAATAGTAAGTGCTTAATAAATGCCATCACTATTATAACCCTTTCCAGGCCTGATTTTCTCTTCATAGCCCATTATAGATCATTCATCCTTTCATTTCGACAACACCCTCTTGAACCTGCTAATATTTTCTACCTGTACAACTTTCTGAATCCATAAGTTCTGAATGCTTATCATCCACCATGTGTAGAAGAGCTAAGCCCTCAGAGCTGGTTAATCTAAAGCATAATTTCAAAACATGCCTCATTATATACTTCAAACTTCACATTTCTATTGCAATAATTCTAGTTAGCAAAGAGGTGAAGACCTGAAGTTTATATTGCACTTGATTGAAAGTTGTAAAACCAGGGTCTATAAATCAATCAATCAATCAATCAATCATATTTATTTAGTGATTACTGTGTGCTGAGCACTCTACTAAGCACTTGGGAGAGTACAATGTAACAGAGTTTGTAGAAAAATTCCCTGCCCACAGCCTGGTGTAGTGGATAGAGCGTGAGCCTGGGAGTCAGAATGTCATGGATTCTAATGCCGGGTCCACCACTTGTCTGCTGTGTGATCATGGGAAAATCACTTTACTTCTCTGTGCCTCTGTTACCTCATCTGCAAAATGGGGTTGAGGACTGTGAGCCCCATGTGGGTCAGGGACTATGACCAACCAGATTCGTTTGTATCCACTCCAGAGCTAAGTACAGTGCCTTGGCACATAATATGTGCTTAACAAAATGCCATTATTATTATTATTATCATTCCCTTTCTAAATGAGTTTAGTAGAATGACAAATTTCCTGGATCTCATTTTGCCTATGTAATCAAAGGGAATAAAACTCACCAGCTGATCGACATAATGGTCATTTCAGGTAATAATCTATGTCAAGAGCATTATCTTCTTATGAAGGAAACTAGCAAGTCCTAGTGGATAAAGCATGGGCCTGGAAACCAGATGACCTGAGTTCTAATCCCGGCTCTGTTACTTGCTCATTTTGTGACCTTGGGTAAATCACTTAATTTCTCTGTGCCTCAATTTCCTCAAATGCAAAATGGAGATTCAAAACCTGTTTTTCTTCCTACTTAGACTGTGAGTCCCAGGTGGGCCAGAGTCTGTATCCATTCTAATTAACTCCAGCACTTAGAACAGTGCTTGACACATAGTAAGCACTTAACAAATACCAAAAAAATTAGAATCTCAGGTAAATTACCCCAATGGACAGCTTTCTTTACATATACTTTTAATTTTGAAAACATTTAAACATACTGAATTCCTTAAGAAGCTGAGAAAATAAATTATTTTCCATATGCTAATATTATCGAACCATCTCAATGTGACTAAAAAAACCTCAGAAATAATATAAAAACAGAATGCCTTGGATGAGCCTTTAAGGCTAGTACTCCTTGCTCTCCTGTACCCACTGGAAATCCTCCTCCTCATATTGAAAGGAGGATTTGGCTCAATTCATAAATAAATCATTATAAATTCCCTCATAAAAGTTGCAGTGGGAATTGGCTTTATGTGGAAATCCTAATTGAATGGTAATAGTTCCTTACTTTACACAACAATTTCATTCCGAGCAAAAGCTAGGTACATCAGATTGGTACTAGGAAAAAACAGATTAAAACATAACAAACCAGAAAGGCATGAAAACCTTCCAAAACCAAAGCTGTATTAAAGCTAGTTTTCTTTTCTTTTTCAAGCCATTTCTCCAACATTATACTAGACAACCTTTTGGAATGAGAAAAAATATTTTTCATTTTCAAGGCAGAGCTTAATAATATGTCTTTCCAGTGGTAATTCTTGGAAGAAAAAGAAATAAACTTCTCTCCCTTCATTCCTTCCCTTTTCCCTCTTGTCTGTTTTCCCAATAAAGCAAGGTTACAATGGAGGGGTTGCTTTTCTAATGGAGGAAGCGTCTTTGTGTGGTCCCTAGGCAATTTTCCAACCACTACAAAATTCATGCAGATCTCCTTTCATTGTTATCATTATTATCATTGTTCTCACATACTAATGATAATAATAACAATAATATCTGTGGTATTTGTTAAGTGCTTACTATGTGCCAAGTAGATGCAAAATATCCTGGGTAGATACATTCAATCATATTTCATTTAATCATATTTAGCGAGTGCTTACTGTGTTATGCTTACTTGTTGTACTTACTATTTATTCTACTCATTTTATTTTGTTAATATGTTTTGTTTTCTTCTCTGTCTCCCCCTTCTAGACTGTGAGCCCACTGTTGGGTAGGGACCGTCTCTATATGTTGCCAACTTGTACTTCTCAAGCGCTTAGTACAGTGCTCTGCACACAGTAAGCGCTCAATAAATACGATTGAATAAATGAATGAATGAATGTGTGCAGAGCACTGTACTAAGTGCTTGGAGAGTACAAATGGCCAACAGGCCCCACATGAGGCTCAAAGTCTAAGTGAATCTAGGTGAATGCTCTAAGTGAGGTTCTAAGTCTAAGTGAATGGAGATAGTGAATCTCTATTTCGCAAATGAAGGAACTGAGGCACAGGGAAAGTTAAGTGACTTACCCAAGGTCACACAGCTGAGAGGTAGTGGACTTGGGATTAGAACTCAGGTCCTCTGACTCCCAGGCCCAAGATCTTTCTACTGGGCCCCGCTGCTTGTCAGGACATGCTGCTTCTCTGCTCTCCTCATGCTCTCCATGTCTGTAAAGCCCACTCTGTGCTTCCAAATATGGCAGGCTTAAAAGTGAGAAAAATGTCCAAACATAAGTGCTGAAAGTGTGAGAAGACTTAGTATGAAGCATGCAATCATATCTTGTCTGAGTTATTGCTCATGTGATCTGCATTCTAGTGGAACTTGTATATCATCAATCCACACTCTCCTTCCATCCAAGTGAAGATAGCAGAGTTCACAGCAAATCCAAATCATCAAGTCCCCTCTGCAGTGATGTTGCACTGTGATGGAAAAACTGGGTTCCCAGATTCATAACAGCCCAGAATTGAATTAAAAATATGAAGACTATATTTTAGCCATAGCTCTGTAAGAGTATTAAAAGAGGGTAAAGTGATGAGGGGGATAAAATCTGGCAGATGAACATTTCAACACAGATGAGTTTCCTGTCAGCTTGAACTATGAACTAAGAAGAAGAGTGAGAAAATATTAGTATTCACATTTATTCACAAAAGAGATGAATTAAACTAGATTGTTTTCATAAAGATATAATAAGAATAGTATGCTTACTGTAAAATGATTACCTTCTCCAGTCTTCAGTACGTGGAAAAATGTTTATGATTACATTGCAATACAGACCTTTACCTCCATGCCAAAAAAGAGTAGTTGATGTTTTCACTACTGCAAAGGGCCTTTTGATTCCATTATATTAACTATCCTCAGTTACTGCTGAGACATAATCCCTTGAGTATCAGAATATATCAGAATATACTCAAGGGATTAAGTCTCAGCAGTAACTGAGGATAGTTAATGCAAGGGAATATAGCAACAATAACATAAACTGTTGCCAAAATTATGGTCTTCTGCAACCAGATTACTAAATATATTGACTCCAATACATTTCCCCAAATTGCCTTTCTTTTATTTAAATGTTTCCACCAAGTCAAGATTCATCCATGCCCCATCAAATCTAATAAACAACACCCTTGACTATTGAGATGTCGCCCCAAATATAAGGAACATAAACATTTTTTACAGTTATCTTCTAATGGAATGTAAGCCCACTTCCATCATCCTCTTTTGCTCATTAGATATAGCAGGAATAATGGAATATATAAAATGTAAGTCAAGGAAGTAAGAATATTTGTGTAACATTGGTTTCAAATAGACTCATTGCAGTTCCATTAAGAGCTGATAATAAATTATGAATAAAGACAAATATTTGATTAGTAGGGATAAATTATGTATGACACAGAAGAGCAGCATTAAAATATCCATCAGGACACCCTGGGCTCAGTTTTATATTAGCTGTTAGGACCTTGCTGAATTTAGGACATTTTTCAGGCTGCCCAGTATAAGGTCAGATTTGTTCAGCCAATAGGATGTCAGGAATTACGTTCTCCTATAACTCATTTAGAGAAATTATTAGCACCCTTCACACCATAAACCACATTATCCCAGAATCAATGTAATACAAAATATTTAATTTCTACAGACTAAATCTCGCCAGGACATTCTACTTGATACAGCTCAGATTCACCCTATGCTTCCCACCCAAATAACCACCACCCTAGCTCACGATCTTGTCATCTCTGGTTAGGTTACTGTATCAGCCTCTTCAATGACCTCCCTTCTTCCAAATTCTTCCCACTTCAGGTTAAAATTCACTCCGTAGCCCACATCAACTCCTAAGATGTCGTTCCACTCTCTCCACTTCAAAAACCATCAATGGCTACCCATTTCCTTCTATATAATGCAAATCTCCAGATTACTGGCTCTAAGGCTGAGCTTGAAATCTCTCCCTGTACTTACCTGCCCTTGTCACACACTAAGCCTCAGCCTGCAGTCTGTGCTAGCGCAAGTCAGTTAGTCAGTCATTTGATTGTATTTATTGTGCAGTTACTGTGTGCAGAGCATTGTACCATTCATTCATTCAATCATATTTATTGAGCACTTACTGTGTGCAGAGCACTGTACTAAGCACTTGGGAAGTACAAGTCGACAACATATATAGACAATCCCTACCCAACAACGGGCTCACAGTCTAGAAGGGGGAGACAGACAACAAAACAAAACATGTAGGAAGGTGTCAAAACAGCCAGAACAAATAAAATTATAGCTATGTGCACATCATTAACAAAATAGAGTAGTAAATATGTACAAGTAAAATCAATAGAATAATAAATCTGTACAAATATATACAAGTGTTGTGGAGAGGGGAAGGAGGTAGGACAGACGGGGGATGGGGAAGAGGAGAGGGAAAAGGGGGCTCAGTCTGGGAAGGCCTCCTGGAGGTGGTGAGCTCTCAGTAGGGTTTTGAAGGGAGGAAGAGAGCTAGCTTGGTGAATGTGTGGAGGGAGGGCATTCCAGGCCAGCGGAAGGATGTGGACCGGGGGTCGATGGCGGGACAGGTGGAACGAGGCACAGTGATGAGGTTAGCGGCAGAGGAGCAGAGGGTGCAGGCTGGGCTGTAGAAGGAGAGAAGGGAGGTGAGGTAGGAGTGGGTGAGGTGATGGAGAGCTTTGAAGCTGAGAGTGAGGAATTTTTGCTTGATTCTTAGGTTAAAAGACAACCACTGGAGATTTTTGAGGAGGGGAGTGACATGCCCAGAGCGTTTATGTACAAAGATAATCTGGGCAGCAGAGTGAAGTATAGATTGAAGTGGGGAGAGACAAGAGGATCAGAGATCAGAGAGGAGGCTGATGCAGTAATCCAGTCGGGATAGGATGAGAGATTGAACCAGCAAGGTAGTGGTTTGGATGGAGAGGAAAGGGCAGATCTTGGCGATGTTGTGGAGGTGAGACCGGCAGGTTTGGTGCCAGATTGGATGTGTGGGGTGAATGAGAGAGTGAAGTCGAGGATGACACCAAGGTTGCGGGCTTGTGAAACAGGAAGGATGGTAGTGCTGTCTACAGTGATGGGAAATTCAGGGAGAGGACAGGGTTTGGGAGGGAAGATAAGGATTTTCGTCTTGGACATGTTGAGTTTTATATGGCGGGCAGACATCCAAATGGAGATGTCCTGAAGGCAGGATGAGATAAGAGCCTGGAGGAAGGGAGGGAGAGCAGGGGCAGATATGTAGATTTGGATGTAATCAGCGTAGAGATGATAGCTGAAGCCGTGGGAATGAATGAGTTCACCAAGCGAGTGAGTGTAGTTAGAGAACAGAAGTGGACCAAGAACTGACCCTTGAGGAACCTCTACAGTAAGGGGATAGGAGGGAAGGAGGAGCCCGCAAAGGAGACTGAGAATGAATGGCTGGAGAGTTGAGAACCAGGAGAGGACAGAGTATGTGAAGCCAAGGTTGGATAGCACGTTGAGGAGAAGGGGATGATCCATAGCGTCGAAGGCAGCTGAGAGGTCGAGGAGGTTTAGGATAGAGTAGGAGCCATTGGATTTGACAAGAAGGAGATCATTGGTGCCCTTTGAGAGTGCAGTTTAGGTGGAGTGTAGGGGATAGAAGCCAGATTGGAGGGGTCAAGTAGAGAGTTGGCATTGAGGAATTCGAGGCAGGGAGTGTAGACAACTCATTCTAGGAATTTGGAAAGGAAGGGTAGGAGGGAGATAGGGAGATAACTAGAAGAGGAGGTGGGGTCAAGAGGGTTTTTTTTAGGATGAGGAGACTTGGGCATGTTTGAAGGCAGAGGGGAAGGAACCAGTGGAGAGTGAGCGGTTGAAGATGGAAGTTAAGGAGGGGAGGAGGGAAGGGGGCGAGTGCTTTCATAAAATGAGGGGGAATGGGGTCCCGAAGCACAGGTGGATGGAGTAGCACTTGAGAGGAGGGAGGAGATCTTATCTGAAGATACTGCTGCAACCTCAGATACCAAGCCCAGGTACAGCCTAGATACCAAGCACCTGTGCAGTCACATCTCCTGCCCACAATGAACTTTCAGTCTAAAGAAGGAGAGAGGTATTAATATGAATAAATAAAATTACAAGTGAACCTTCTCCTTGCCCTTGCAGTATGGCATAGTGGAAAGAGCCCGGGCCCAGGAGCCAAAGGTCCTGGATTATAATTCTGGTTCTGCCAATTGCCAGCCGTGTGACCTTGGGCAAGTCACTGAACTTATCTGTGTCTCAATTTCTTCAACTGTAAAATGGAGATTAAAATGGGGATTAAATCTTTGTCCCTCCAATTTAGACTGTGAGCCCTAAGTGGGACAGGAACTGTTTCCAACCTGATTGACTTGAATCTACCCCAGAACTTAGAACAGTGCTTAAAAAATATAATAATAATAATAATGACAATAATTATATTAATAAAAATATTTGTGGTATTTATTAAGCAATTACTATGCATCAGACACTGGAGTGGATTAAAGCTAATCGTGTTGGACACAGTCCCTGGTCCCAGGTGGGGCTCACAGTCTCGGTCCCCCTTTTAAAGATGAGGGAACTGAGGCACAGAGAAGTGAAGTGACTTGCCTAAGGTCACTCAGCAGACAAGTGGTGGATTGGGGATTAGAACCCATGACCTTCTGACTCTCAGGCCTGTGCTCTATCCACTGTGCTATGATAATGACATTAGGAAGGCACTGAGCTTGCATTTCCTGACCTGTGACTAGGTGGTATACTTGCACTGCTTTGGCTCAAATAAAGCAAGTATAATGATTGCACAATAGAATAAAGTGTCATAATCAGTTCTTCCAAAATGTATACTTACACTAAGCATTTTGGATGAACACCGTTAGGAAATTAAGGAATGTTTTTTACAACACATCTATTTCAATAGAACACAATCTGGTGTTGGAAAAAACTTGTACTGTATTGACCAAGTGATGCAAAAGAGAAGTAGCATGGCCTAGTGAACAGAGCACAAGCCTGGATATCAGATGGACCTGGGTTCTAATCCCACACCACCACTTATCCACTGTGTGACCTTTGGCAAGTCACTTTATCTCCCTGTGCCTCAGTTACCTGATCTGTAAAATTCATTCATTCATTCAATCGTATTTATTGACCGCTTACTGTGTGCAGAGCACTGTACTAAGCGCTTGGGAAGTACAAGTTGGCAACATATAGAGACGGTCCTTACCCAACAGCGGGCTCACAGTCTAGAAGCAAAATGGGGATTAAGACTGTGTGCCACACATAGGACAGGGATGTTCAACAAAATTGGCTGGTACTTTTTTACCCCAATGCTTAGTACACCGCCTGGCACCTATTAAGTGTTTAACAAATATCACAATTATTATAATAAAATTACAAGACAGGTTAGTGTACAACTACTGAGAAGCCGTGGTGATTCGTGGGAAAAAATATGGCATTTGTTAAGTGCCTGTCACTGTTCTAAGATCTAGAAAAGATTCAAGATAATCGTGTCAGACCCAGTCCCTGTCCCACAGAGGGCTCACTGGCTTAATCCTCATGTTACAAATGAGGGAACTGAGGCCCAAAGAAGTTAAGTGACTTACCCAATGTCACACCACAGAAAAGTGCCAGAGTTTGAATTAGAACTCATGACCTTCTGACTCCCAGACCAGTGCTCTATCTAGTAAGACCCTAAACCCAGTTCCACTTCTTACCTTCTGTGTGACCTTGAGCAAGTCACTTGAATTCTCTGTCTCTCAATTTCCTCATCTATAAGATCAATCGATCAACTCATGTTATCTATTGAGCACTTACTGTGTGCAGAGTACTATATTAAGCAGTTGGGATCATATAATGAATGGGGATGAAATACCTGTTCTCCCACCCCCTTTAGACCATGAGTCCCAGCTCGTACAGAGACAGAGTATGATCTGTTTGTATTTTATCTATCCCAGCACTTAGTACAGTGCTTGGCACGTAGGACTTAGCAAATACCACTTTTTACAATAACAATTATTTTTATTATCATTTTGACATTATATCATTAATGTAATATGAGCAGCAATAACATTTACAAATAATTTGGCTGGCACTTTAGTAAAGTTAACAAACCAGGGGTATTTATTGAGAATCTACTGTGTGTGCTGATCGAAGCTCTTGGGAGACAACTGTAGTAATATAAAGAAATTGAAGGAGTATCAGAGTGCTATTAGTGCAAATGAAGAATTATCTTCATCTTACTTCAGTCAATCAATGGAATTTTTTGAGCATTTACTGCATTCAGAGTACTGTGCTAAGTGCTTGAATACAACACAACAGAGTTGGTAGGCATGTTCCGTGCCTACACACTGGTCCTCTGCATTCACAGTTGTATGAGATTCATCCTCTCCTTCCCTCTTTTTCCCCTACCACTCTATTCATCAAACCCACACCAGACAAGGGAATTCAGGTTACCCAATCCCAGTTGGGTAAGGAATCTAGTGAAGGAATCAGGTTCATATTAATGTGAAAGTCCTTGCTCAACAATTCTCTACATTCATTCATTCATTCAATCGTATTTATTGACCACCTACTGTGTGCAAAGCCCTGTACTAAGTGCTTGGCAGAGTACACTATAACAACCAATAGACAAATTCCCTGCCCACAACGAGCTACAGTCTAGAGGGGGGCTATACATACATACCAAACATACATACATACATACATACACTATATATATGTATGTATATATATATCTTTATATACATTCTATCCAGTTAGTCTCACTAAACTATGATTTGGATCAATAACTGAAAATATTAATCCTTCTAGGTCAAATTTAATAAACAATTCAACATCCTATATTTGGGGTGAAAAATTGAATCCCTTGAGAAATAATTACTTGACCAACTATCTCCAGTAGAATAATAAGGATAACGTGGCATAAAATGATTCAATAGGTAAATAGGGGAATTTGTCAACATTCAACTTGATTTTGCTAAGGAGTTGGTGTTGTTGTCTTATGCTGTCGAGTCGTGTCCGACTCATAGAGACGCCATAGAAACATCCCTCCCAGAATTCCTCACTTCCATCTGCAATTGTTCTGGTAGTGTATCCAGAGAGTTTTCTTGGTAAAAATACGGAAGTGGTTTACCATTGCCTCCTTCCAAGCAGTAAATGAGTCTCTGCCCTAGACCCTCTCCCATGCCTTTGCTGCCCAGCACAGGTGAGTTTTGACTTGTAGCAGATTGCCTTCAACTCACTAGCCACTGCCCAAGCTAGGAATGGAATGGGTATGCCACTGCTTGACTCTCCCTCCTGTAGTCCTGATTGGTAGAGTACCGGAAACTCTCCAGATACGACCCTGAAAGAGGTGCTAAGGATTGATTGATTTGATTTGAAAGGGTATTAATATTACTAGTATAAATAAATGTTATATGGCATTCATAAAAACAGGATGAATTAGAGCAATATTACTCATAAGGAATAAATCCTCTCAAAATGAATTTTCTGCATACTGTCATAAAACAGACTTGAGAGTATTTGCATGGGCTAAGACTCTTACCATGCCAAAATGAGAGAAATATACTTACAATTATATCTAGTGCAGTCACCTTTATGCAATGTGAGAGAGTGGATGCAAGGAGTTAAAAGAGTGGCTTGATACAAATCTAAAGGACTTGTTGATTCAGGTATATTTGCTGCCTTTTGTGTGTACTGAGTCAATCACTGGAATACTAACTAACCTGGTAATTATACAGAAATAAACACCCAGACTAAATCTGTGATTCACTCCAAGAAGCTCTCAGGGAATTTTTAAAAATTGATAACTCATTTACTTTCTTTGGATTTCTGTCCTAATTTTGTTTCCCAAGAAATATTACTCATTGTTCAGACACACGTATTACTTTGGATAATGTAGTTAATGAAAACATTTAATAATAATGATCAAAATAATAATGGTACTTATTAAGCATTTCCTAAGTGGCAAACACTGTTCAAAGCACAGGGCTAAATACAAGGTAGTCAGGATGGACACAGTCCCTGTGCCACATAGAGCTCACATTACTAATCCCCATTTTAAAGATGAGGTAACTGAGGCCCAGAGAAATGAAATGCCTTGCCCAAGGTCACACAGTTGACTTATGGTGGAGCCAGGATTACAATCCATGATCGTCTGACTCTTCAGCCCTTGCTCTATTCACTAAGTCATTCTGCTAGATCATATTAAGAAGCATTTCCAAGCATGTGACTAGGCTAAATTGGAAGCATTTCATTCAATCGCATTTATTGAGTGCTTACTGTGTGCAGAGCACTGTACTAAGCGCTTGGAAAGTACAAGATGGCAACATATAGAGACGGTCCCTACAAAACAGTGGGCTCACAGTCTAGAAGGGGGCTAGAGAGAACAAAACAAAACATATTAACAAAATAAAATAAATAGAATAAATATGCACAAATAAAATAAAAGAATAAATAGAGAAATAAATACGTACAAACATATATACATATATACAGGTGCTGTGGGGACGGGGAAGGGGGGCAGAGGAAGAAGGGGGCTCAGTATGGGAAGGCCTCCTGGAAGGGGTGAGCTCTCAGTAGGGCTTTGAAGGGAGGAAGAGAGCTAGCTTGTCGGATGTGTGGAGGGAGGGCATTCCAGGCCAGGGGGATGACTTGGGCCGGGGGTCGATGGCGGGACAGGCGAGAACGAGGCACATTGAGAAGATTAGCGGCAGAGGAGCGGAGGGTACGGGCTGGGCTGTAGAAGGAGAGAAGGGAGGTGAGATAGGAGGAGGCGAGGAGAGTCTTGAAGCCGAGGGTGAGAAGCAGGGATTACAAGAGCTGAAAAGTCATCTTTTTTAATACTCAGTATTGGTGAAACCTGCAAGTATTTTGTCTTGGTTACTGATCTTTAAATAGGACATGGAGAAGCTGGAGTGGATCCAGACAAAAAGTAGGTAGGACAGAGCAAATAAAGCCTTTAAGAAGTAGCGTGGCTTACCTGCAAGCACATGAGCCTGGGATTCAGAGGACCTGGGTTCTAAGTGACTCTGCCACTTTCATTCACTCATTCATTCATTCAATAGCATTTATTGAGTGCTTATTGTGTGCAGAGCACTGTACTAAAGGCTTGAAAAGTACAATTCAGAAACAGATAAGAGACAGCTCCTACCCAACAATGGGCTCACAGTCTAGAAGTGGGAGAGACACAACAAAACAAGTAGACAGGTGAAAAAAATTAGACCTTGGGCCAGTCACTTAACTGTTCTGTGCCTCAGTCACCTCATCTGTAAAATGAGAATTAAGACTGTGAACCCTATGTGGGACCTGGACTGTGTTCTAATTAATTAGCTTAATAGAGTGACTGGCACATAGTAAGCACTTAGCAAATACCAATAAAATAAAAAATACGTTGGAATTATTTATCCTAAAGGGAAAAATGTTTAAAGGGTGATTTACATATTTATTTATGTATAAAGGTTTTTATTAGGAACATGCTAATGACTACTTCTCCTTGGTCATAGATTACTGAAGAAATGGAAATAGACTTCAATTACCCTAAGAGAGTACTCAGGAAGGAAGAACATATTTCTTGATGGCAAGGACGGTTCTACGATAGACAGGATATTTTGTGAGGTTAAGGGGCATTCATCTTGAAATATTTTTAAATAAACATGGGTAACCATCCTATAAATAACTTAGACCATTTGCACTCTAATCATTTTGTTGATAGTACACCCTGCCACAATCCCCACCTTAAAGTGATGATTGAAAAACAGAAGCCGATCAAAACTAATAGATCGAATTGCAAACCCAAATAACTTAGAGGAACAGAGAAAGCTCCATCCAAAAACTAATGACTCTTTCATTCTCCTTGTGTCCTGCCCTGTGAAGGCATGGTGCAATAAGTATTGCTTAGATACCGGTGCCTGGAAGTTTTTCCTCAACCTAATTGTTTGCAATCTTCTTTGATACTGATGGAATCTTTCTTTGGGAATGATGGATGAGCAACACTCCTGAGACTCCAAAGGGATTTATTATAGTGCTGGTGGCTTTGTGCAGTGCTACTCACATTATCTCTTTCCAGCCCTATGTTTTCCCACTGGGGCATGGAGTGCAGTGAACACGAAAGTGGTCAGAGGTGCTGCATATTGTGAAATGCATTTCAAGCCCTGTCTCCCCTTCTACACTGTCAGCTCGATGTGTGCAGTAAATGTGTCTCCCAAGCTCTGCTGCATTGTACTCTCCCAAGTTCTTAGTAGAACGGCTTAGTGGATAAGAGCACAGGCCTGAGTTTCAGAAAGACTTGGGTTCTAATGCTGGCTGTGCCACTCGTCTGCAGTGTGACCTTGTTATGACTCACATAACTTCTCTCTACCTCAGTTACCTCATCTGTAAGATGGGAATTAAGACTGTGACCCCCATGTGTGACATGGACCGTGTTCCATCTGAATAGCTTGTATCTACACCAGAGCTTAAAACAGTACTTGACACATAGTAAGCACTTACCAAATGCCATCATTATTACTGAGTGCTCAATAAATGATGGATTGATTACTTGATTGCAGAGCCCATGTAGTGTTGAGGAGAGTGTCTAAGTGACTGGTGGAAGATGGTGGATTTGGGGTACTTGTATGAGTGGGGGCCATTTGTTATGTTTGAGAGACCATTCTGCAATGCCTAGTCTCTAGTAAATTTCGATACTCATTTTTTTGTTTTATTTCCAATTTCTAGGTCAGAGATGAAAACGTCAGTGAAAATGACATTATGTAAATCAGTCAGGTACAAAATGGAGAGCACGTAATCCACTAGATGTGTTTGGGACACTGGATATAAATTAAAACGTCAAAATCACTATAGCCTTCTCCTATGGCTATAATTTTACACTAATACCTCCAGTAGGCAGAAAGCTTGGGGAAACAATGAAGACATATGGTGTTATGAGTATCATAATAAATAGGTCTTTCATTAGGAGCATCTCTAAAAAATTCACTAATTAAATAACCATAAAAATATTGATTACCTTGCATCCACACAGGCCTTAGTACAAAATAAGCACTAAGTACCATTAATTTTGTTGTCATTATTATTTTTGTTATTATTAAATGATGAATCAGTCATCAGGGTCAGAGATAATTCAAAGTAGTATGATGGTATTTTATTGAGCATTTATTGTGTAAAGAGCACTGTGCTAAGCACATGGGAGAGTTCATTATTATTATCAAGTACCATTGAGTCGTTTCCAATTCATAACGACTCCATGGATATCCTTTCTCCAGAACTTCCTGTCCTCTGACATAATCCACAACCTTTCTAATGGTTCTTCCATTATCATTGTTATGGCCTCTATCCATCTAACAGCTGATCTGCCTCTTCCACTTTTTCCCTGGACTTTTCCTATCAAAATGTCTTCTCCAGATAATTAGTCCTCCTTATTATGTGTCCAAAATATGCTAATATAAGTCCAGTCATTTGGCCTTCCAAAGACCACTTGGTTTAAATTTGCTCTAAAATCCATTTGTTTATCTTTTGGGCAGTCCATGGTTTTCTTAAAAGCCTTCACCAACATCACATTTCAAAAGAATCGATGTTCTTTCTATCTTGTTTTTTCACTGTCCAGCTTTCAGATCCATACGTTGTCACTGGAAATACCATAGGGTCGACAATTTGTATAATAGACACAATACCTGGCCTCAGTTTACTTGGAAGATATGTCAGTACCACCTTCTGTTGTTCAGTTCATTCATTCATTCATTTGTATATATTGAGCACTTACTGTGTGCAGAGCACTGTACTAAGCACTTGGGAAGTACCAATCGGCAACAAATAGAGACGGTCCCTACCCAACAATGGGCTCACAGTCTAGAAGGGGGAGACAGACAACAAAACAAAGCAATTAGACAGGTGGTCCAACCAACTAACTTTTCCAAGGTCACAACAGCAGGCAAGAGGAGAAATAGAATTAGAACCCAGGTCTTCTGACTGCCAGTTTGTTGACTTTTTCTTTTTTAACTCTTTAGAAGAAGCAGTGTGGCCTAGAGGATAGAGCACAGGCCTGGGAGTCAGAAGGACCTGGGTTCCAATCCCAGCCCCTCCACTTGTCTGCTGTGTGACTTTGGGCAAATCACTTCATTTCTCTGGGCCTCTGTTACTGCATCTGTAAAATGGGGATTAAGGCTGCATGCCCCATCTGGGACAGGGACTGTGTCCATCCCGATTTCCTTTATATCTATCCCAGCGTGTAGCACAGTGCTTAGCACATAGTAAACGTTTAACAAATACCATTATTATTATTAACCTTAATGCTTCCACTCTGGTACCCCCAGTAGCTCCGTGCTTTCAAAACAGGTACGTTTGAATCGCAGTGCCTCCCAGTCACACTTTGGGTCTTGCCATGCTTGACCAGTCACCCTAGTTATTTCCGCGGGGTGCAGTTTTTGCTGCTTTCACGTTACTCCAATAAGGCCCTACTGACCACCATTAAATAATAATATTAATAATAATAATAATGATGGTATTTGTTAAGCATTTACCATGTGCCAAGCACTGTTCTAAGCACTAGGGTAGATACAAGGTAATCAGGTTGTCCCACATGGGGCTCAGTGTCTTAATCCCCAATTTACAGGTGAGGGAACTGAGGCACAAAGAAGTTAAGTGGCTTGCCCAATATCACAAAGCAGACGAGTGGCAGAACAGGGATTCGAACCCAAATCCTCTGATTCCTAAGCCCATGCTCTTTCCACCAGGCCACTCTGCTTCTCGAGGTGTTAAACACCTCGTTGGCATTTTGTCAGCAGTAGAGGAAGCAGCAAAATGTAAACTAGATTCTTTCCTTCCAGAAAGAAGGAATTCCTTCTACAATTACTTGCTCGAACACATGCACAAACATGGAACCCAGTCCTATAAATAAGATGATGATTGTGGAATTTTAAGTGCTTACCGTGTGCCAAGCACTGAACGATGCACTGGAAACTAGACCTAGCTGAGCACCTGTCTCGCAGCAGGGCTGAGCTGCTTGAATCACTTTTATTTCCAGAATCGGAAGATTTCCTCCTGGAAGGACAAAGCAGGGTAAACATTCAGGGGATTTTCTTGGGGTCATTTTCAAACCCTAATTTGGCAAGGCACTGGGGTTGCGAAGTGACTTGCCCAAGGTCACAGAGCTGATTTTGACCCCTTCCTCACCTTCCTTCTCTTCTTTTCCATGCCCACTCTGATCCTCGGAGACTTCAACATCCACATGGATATCCCTGGTGACTTCTCTGCCGCCTGCCCTCTATCACTCCTTGAGGCTGCCAACCTCTTGCTCCACCCAACCTCGCCCACTCACCAACTTGGTCACACCCTCGACCTCATCATCTCCTACCGCTGCAGTGTCTCCACCCTCACCAACTCTGAAATCCCTCTCTCTGATCATAACCTTCTCACCTGCCTCCTCACTCATGCTCCTTTCCCCTGTAAATCTATATTACTTCCTCACAGAGACCTCCGCTCTCTTGACCCCATCCATCTTTCTCAGAGCCTCACACCCCACCTCGCCTCCCTTTCCTCTCTACCCAATCTTGATGATCAGATTACTGCTCTCAATCTACCCTCTCTACTCAGCTCGACTCCCTCGCTCCCCTCTCCCTTCACCGCTCTCATACCACTAACACACAGCCCTGGATCACTGCCACTGTCTGCCTCCTTCGCTCTTATGATCGAGCTGCTGAACGCTGCTGGCGAAAGTCTAAACACCATGACAACCGCGTTCACTTCAGGTTTATCCTTTCCTGCCTTAACTCTGCCCTCTCCTCTGTCAGAAAAAACTATTTCTCCTCCCTTATTAACACCCATTCCCATCATCCCCATCAGCTCTTCCATACATTTAACTCCCTTCTCAGGCCCCCTGTTCCTCCCCCTCCTCCTTCCCTCACCCCTAACGATCTGGTCTCCTACTTCATTAATAAAATTAAATCTATCAGGTCTGAGCTCCCCAAAGTCTCTCCCCCCACTTCTCCAACCCCGCAACTCTCAACCCTCTCGGCTACTCTCCCATCCTTCCCAGCAGTATCCTCTGAGGAGATCTCCTCCCTCCTCCCAAGTGCTACTTCGGCCACCTGTGCTTCTGACCCCATTCCTTCCCATCTTATGAAATCTCTCGCTCTGTCCCTTCTCCCCTCCTTAACTTCCATCTTCAACCGCTCACTCTCCACTGGTTCCTTCCCCTCTGCCTTCAAACTTGCCCACGTCTCTCCCATCCCAAAATACCCCTCTCTTGACCCCACCTCACCTTCTAGTTATCGCCCTATCTCCCTCCTACCATTCCTTTCTAAACTCCTTCAACGAGTCATCTACATGCGCTGCCTCAAATTCCTCAACGCCAATTCTCTCCTCAACCCCCTCCAAACTGGCTTCCATCCCCTATATTCCACAGAAACTGCCCTCTCAAAGGTCACCAATGACCTTCTGCTTGCCAAATCCAACGGCTCCTACTCTATCCTAATCCTCCTCGAACTCTCAGATTCCTTCGACACTGTGGACCACCCCCTTCTCCTCAACACGCTATCCAACCTTGGCTTCACAGACTCCGTCCTCTCCTGGTTCTCCTCTTATCTCTCCAGCCGTTCATTCTCAGTCTCTTTTGCGGGCTCGTCCTCCACCTCCCATCCCCTTACTATAGGGGTTCCTCAAGGGTCATTTCTTGGTCCCCTTTTGTTCTCTATCTACACTCACTCCCTTGTTGAACTCATTTGCTCCCACGGCTTCAACTATCAGCTCTACGCTGATGACACCCAAATCTACATCTCTGCCCCTGCTCTCTCTCCCTTCCTCCAGGCTCGCATCTGCTCCTGCCTTCAGGACATCTCCATCTTGATTTCTGCCCGCCATCTAAAACTCAACATGTCCAAGACAGAACTCCTCATCTTCCCTCCCAAACCCTGCCCTCTCCCTGACTTTCCCATCACTGTGGACGGCACTACCATCCTTCCCGTCTCACAAGCCCACAACCTTAGTGTCATCCTCGACTCCGCTCTGTCGTTTACCCCTCACATCACCAAAATCTGCCGGTCTCACCTCCGCAACATTGCCAAGATCCGCCCTTTCCTCTCCATCCAAACCGCTACCCTGCTCGTTCAATCTCTCATCCTATCCCGACTGCATTAGTGCATCAGCCTCCTCTCCGATCTCCCATCCTCCTGTCTCTCCCCACTTCAGTCCATACTTCAGGTCGCTGCCCGGATCGTCTTTGTCCAGAAACGCTCTGGGCATGTTACTCCCCTCCTCAAAAATCTCCAGTGGCTACCAATCAACCTGCGCATCAGGCAGAAACTCCTCACCCTCGGCTTCAAGGCTCTCCATCACCTCGCCCCCTCCTACCTCACCTCCCTTCTCTCCTTCTACAGCCGAGCCCACACCCTCCACTCCTCTGCTGCTAATCTCCTCACTGTGCCTCATTCTCTCCTGTCCCGCCGTCGACCCCCGGCCCACGTTTCCCCCTGTCCTGGAATGCCCTCCTTCCACACATCTGCCAAGCTAGCTCTCTTCCTCCCTTCAAGGCCCTACTGAGAGCTCACCTCCTCCGGGAGGCCTTCCCAGACTGAGCCCCCTCCTTGCAGTCGCCCTCCTCCCCCCGCCTTGCCTCCCTCCCCTCCCCACAGCACCTGTATATATGTTTGTACGTATTTATTACTCTACTTATTTATTTATTTTATTTGTACATATTTATTCTATTTATTTTATTTTGTTAATATGTTTTGTTTTGTTGTCCGTCTCCCCCTTCTAGACTGTGAGCCCGTTGTTGGGTAGGGACCGTCTCTATATGTTGCCAACTTGTACTTCCAAAGCGCTTAGTACAGTGCTCTGCAGACAGTAAGTGCTCAATAAATACTATTGAATGGGCCTTCAATAAGGCTTTGAAGGGGGAGAGAGTGATTGTCTCTCGATATGAAAATGGAAGGTATTCCAGAGCAGAGGCAGGATGTGGGCAAGAGGTCAGCAGTGAGATAGACAAGATCTAGGCACAGTGAGTGGGCTGGCATTAGAGGAGTGAAGTGTGCAGACTAGACTCTAGTAGTAGAGTAGCCAGGTGAGGTAGCAGCGTGGCTCAGAAGCAGCGTGGCTCAGTGGAAAGAGCCCGGGCTTTGGAGTCAGAGACCATGGGTTCGAATCCCGACTCCACCACACGTCTGCTGTGTGATCTTGGGCAAGTCACTTAACTTCTCTGGGCCTCAGTTCCCTCATCTGTAAAATGGGGATTAAGACTGTGAGCCCCACGTGGGACAACCTGATCACCCTGTATCCTCCCCAGCGCTTAGAACAGTGCTTTGCACATAGTAAGCGCTTAACAAATGCCTATTATTATTATTATTATGATTAGGTAGGAGTCACCTTCTGGCTTTTCTAGTCAGCGGGAAGATCATGCATTATCCTTTGTCTTTCATCGTGGGGAGTGTGGGAAGGCGCTGAGACAGGGAGTATGTGCACACAAACCGTACCCAACGGCTCAAAGCCAAACAGACTCAACAACAGGAGATAAAGGGACCAGGGCAAGAAAAACAAGCTTGCACCTGCAAGGCTCGGAGGCAACCTCAAGGCCATATCCGCAGCCAGCGATGGTTGGCAATGGGTGGCTGGGGGCGAGCCAGAGCAAACGCTTCGTGATGGACAGAGCTGTTGCTAGGCTAGTGGCTGGAGGGTGGCGAGTGAGTGTGCTACATGGCCTGAGAAAACCCTGCCCCCGGGCAACGGGGGGTATAAGAGACGAACAAGACAAGGGGGGGTATATAGGCGCTCTCTCTCCCTCCCTCTCTCTCTCTCTCGTTCTCTCTCTCTTTATTAACCATGAAATCGCTGATAGCAAATAAACGGCAACCAAGCTTTGGACCTCTGGCTGACTCTTCCTGGTGTGAACGCACGGCCCGCGTCCGGAGACGTCCGAAGACCCGGAGAGGGTAAGAACCCGAGAGTTGCCCCCGAAACCCCGGGGAGCAACGTTTCATATCCCACTATTTCCTTCCCAAGGTACTACTTCTCCACTTGAAGAGGCTATTTTTTGTGATCACTGGCTCCATTGCTCTCAACCTTCATAGCTCAACCTCCACCATGCTGTCTAGATATTTGGGTCTGTTGTCTTCCGTCTACAACAAACTCATTTCTAAAAGGATATGAGGTGAAATCACACCCTTCTCCTTCCCTTTCACCGTAGCACTGCTTAAGCATTCTTTTTAGTGGTGTCACCTGATTGCTCTATCCCCATCTTATTCCACCCCAGCAAAAACCTTGGATAGATTAGAGACCTTAAAAACCTAAACACACCAAGGGTGATCTCTCCAACACCAGGTCTGATTAGTTCTACTCTTCACAACTAGAAGCGGGGGAAAAGCGGTAACATGGGTCATGTGTTCATGGGAAAATGGACGAATCTGTTGAGGAACAGAAGGGTTGATGCTGAGCCACCTCTGGTAAGGAAATCTGAATTCTTAAGATAATCCCTCTGTCAAATACAGAAAGGTAGCAAGTTGTATAGATAATAATGTCTAAAGACAGGAGCCCCCTCTGAGAAATAGGTGAAATTAACTCCCTCAAATAGACTCATGAACTCACCATGAGGACCAAACATGCACAAAAGTTGGCCCCAGAGTCGGTGGCTGCAGAGAGCTGGTGACATGTATGAACTACCTGCCCAGTCTTCTTAGTAAGGGTTCTGGAACAGTCACTCCACTTTCCCACCAATCTGATCTCAGGAACATTGTAAATGCTCGAACCCTAGGGTAGCAGGAGACTATCCTCCCAGCTTGACCCACAATGGGGACGATACCTTCTCTATTGTAAATGGGTAGGAAACTTCAGGGAAGCAATTTCCCCAACACTTGTCCCTTTGGTTCAGCTGGATGTAGTCATTTGTGTGTCCACCTGGGAAAGCAGAGAATTTAGTCTCCTTTAATTCAGGTGGGTCTTTTCCTGGCCTTGCTTGTATTTCAGTGCCCAAACCAGAGCCTGGAAAGGGAGATAAAGGTATGTTTGGAAGCCATTTCGGTCTCAGAGGAAGGGTAAAGGGTTCTGTTCTGCCCTTACCAACGGGATTCAGGGTAGAATTCGAGGACTCTGGACCTTGAAATGGGAAGAATGGGTCCCGAGGGTTTGGACCTTTATTATCATCATTCAGTTCAGGATTCCTTGAGAATCCAGTGTGACTCCATATTCCTAAAGGGGAAAGGTTATTTCCAGAGATACAATGGCCTGGTGGCTCTCCTGGTCCAATCTGAATCCCCAAGCCCACAGAACAACAACCTTAATAGCCCTGCCCGGACCCATTAACAAAGAGGTCTCCTGGAGCTGCCCAGGACTCTACAAAGAATCAGTGATCTAGTCTTGTTCCAAAACAAATTCAGAAAACTCAATGAAATTGTATGCAATCATTCAGAACAGGAATTGTCCCTAAGCATTTTCGAAATTCAGAATAGGAATTGTCCATAAGCATTTTCAATCATAAGATGATATGATGTTGCAATGGTAAATCAGATGCTCCCTTGCATTAATTCTTACCATCCCGAGAACCATTCATGACATTCTGTGGAATCCTCCTCTGTACAGTGCTCTGCAAATAGTAAGTGGTCCCTAAATACCATTGATGCTGATAGCTTTTTACTGTCATAAATATTACAGTGGAGCAATTAAAAAACATTTTTGGTAGTCCATTGAAAATATTTTTATATTTGCCCTTTTTATGTCTAACCTGATTACAGTGTATCTATCTCAATGCTTAGAACAGTGTTTGGCACATAGGAAGTGCTTAACAAATGTAACTGTTACTATTAGTTGTATTATTTGTTAAATGATATTTGAAAATTACTGTATTTCTCAACAAAGCTTAATCACCAATGGTAGTATGATCGTGGATATAATAATCCGTTATCTGCAAGATTAATTTCAATTATATTAACAAATAAATACATCTAAGGGAAGACAAAAAATGTTACTTTATAATAATAATAATGATAGCACTTGTTAAGCACTTACTATGTTCAAAGCACTGTTCTAAGCACTTGGGGGCTACAAGGTGATCAAGGTGTCCCACGTGGGGCTCACAGTCTCAATCCCCATTTTACAGATGAGGTAACTGAGGCACAGAGAAATCAAGTGGCTTGCCCAATGTCACACAGCTGACAAGTGAAGCAGCGTGGCTCAGTGGAAAGAGCATGGGCTTTGGAGACAGAAGTCATGGGTTTGAATCCTGGCTCCACCACTTGTCTGCAGTGTGACGTTGGGCATGTCACTTAACTTCTCGAAGCCTCAGTTTCCTCATCTGTAAAATGGGGATGAAGACTATGAGCCCCACGTGGGACAACCTGATCGCCTTGTATTCCCTCCCCCAGCGCTTAGAACAGTGCCTTGCACATAATAAGCACTTAACAAATGTCATTATTATTATTAGTATTAAGTGGCGGAGCCGTGATTCGAACCAATGACCTCTGACTCCCAAGCCCGTGCTCTTTCCACGAAGCCACAGCGCTGGGTTACTTCATTGCTTATGAAAGGGAGTTTGATTTAAGAATCTTAATGCCATGTATATTCTTAGCGTTCAATCAATATCAATCAATCAATCAATCAATCGTATTTATTGAGCGCTTACTGTGTGCAGAGCACTGTATTAAGCGCTTGGGAAAACTACAAGTTGTCAGCTTATAGAGACGGTCCCTACACAACAGTGGGCTCACAGTCTAGGAGGGGGAGACAGAGAACAAAACAAAACATTTTAACAAAATAAAATAAATAGAATAGATATGTACAAGTAAAATAAATAAATAAATAGAGTAATAAATACGTACAAACATGTATACATATCTACAGGTGCTGTTGGGAAGGGAAGGAGGGAAGGCGGGAAGTGGAGAGGGGGAGGAGGGGAAGAGGAAGGAGGGGGCTCAGTCTGGGAAGGCCTCCTGGAGGAGGTGAGCTCTCAGTAGGGCCTTGAAGGGAGAAAGAGAGCTAGCTTGGCGGATGAGGGGAAGGAGGGCATTCCAGGCCAGGGGGATGACGTGGGCTGGGGCCGGCGGCGGGACAGGCTAGAACGAGGCACGGTGAGGATATTAGTGGCAGAGGAGCAGAGGGTGGGGGCTGGGCTGTATGAAGCTGCTAACCTCAGAATTTCCATTGGTGAAGTAGATTCAACATTTACTCTCTAAGACAAGTCTTCTGGCATAATGTTCTCCCCAAAACCTCTTTCACCTCACTGTTCTGTAGACTGTAGACCAGGGGATTCAACAGGGGAATCAGGAGAATATACGAGTGCATCAGCAGTTTCTTGCTTTCCGCTGAATAGCCAGTTTTGGGCCCACAAATAAGTTAGAATAGCTGCACCGCAGAACGGAGTGACCACAGTGAGATGGGAGGAGCAAGTAGAAAAGGCTTTCTTCCTTCCTTCTGCAGAAGACATCTTCAGGATGGTGGAAATGATGTGGACATAGGAGAGCAGAATGAGAAGGAATGGGACCATAATGATGAAAATGGTACCCGTCAGCTCACAGAGCTCAAACAGATACATATCTGCACACACCAGCCCTAGCACCGGAGGGGTGTCACAGAAGACATGATCAATACCATTAGGTCCACAGAAGGGAAAATTAAATATCCGTACAGTTTGTATTATTGCTACCATCAGTCCCAAGCTCCAGGAATCACCACCTAGGTAGCTAAACAAATGTCAGTTCATAAGTACCGGGTAGCACTGTGAGTTACAGGTAGCTAGATAGTGGTCATAAGACATTGCACCCACAGAAAACATTTACTAGCCCCAAGACAAGAAAGAACAATTGGGCAAAGCAACTAGCAAAGGAAATATTATTATTCTCACTGGAGAGAATAACAAGGATTTTAGGGACTATGACAGTATTTAAGCAAATGTTTAGAAAGGACAAATTCGTTAGAAAAAAATACATTGGTGTTTGAGAACAAGATCCACTGTGGTGACTAGAATAATGAGGACATTTCCTTTTAGGATTATCATTTAAATTATTAAGAATAACATAATAGAACCTGCAGTTCAGGAAGTTTAGAAAATCCTAAGAGAAGAAACTCAGTCACCGAGGAGTGACTGCCTCTTCCCATTTCTGCTGCAGGCTTTGGGTAGAGCAGGAAGAGGAATTTGGTGTCTTCTTTCAAAATATTTTCAGTTAATTTTCTTTATGTCTAGTTTTGTTTCTCCTCACAGCTTCTGAAATGCCAAGATGAGTGGTGTCCCCTTCCATTTGATTAGTGCATTTTACCTGTTGGTTCAGATAATAGAAAGGCCAAACACTGTAGATTTACTTCTAAGCAATGAGAATTGCCAAAATAATTTCCCTGGGTTTCAAGCCTAGGTTCAGATATAAGGAAACCAATACAACACCTCAAAGGAACACAAGTACATTCAGAATCCTACCTGATCCCAGCTTCAACTTATTCATTTTACTAACTAAAATGGCAAAGCCAGATTCTTCCCACTACCAAAGGAGAACTAGATGCAGCAACTCCTAGAAGGAGCTAGCAATAGAGGTTGCACCGTGCCCCTGATCAACAGCCTCAATTTACCAATATTATTCCATAATCTTAAAATCCCCATAAGATTCACTCTGCTGCTTTTGATTGGACAATCTGATTGTACTAACTAAATGATAGTTGTAATACTAGTTGTAATAACTGTAAAAAGCTTTCTTATGGGTCCGGATGAACCTCCACAGGAGACAGAGAAATGCCGTTAAGTAAAATTAAACTTATTCAGTAAGTAAAAACCACACCAAGGCACCACTTTGATTCCCAAATAATGAAATTAGGATTCATGAACATACTAGAACAGTGCTCAACACTTAGAACAGTGCTTGGCATATAGTAAGCATTTAACAAATACCACCATTATTATTACTACATAATTTTGTAATAATAATAATAATGATGATGGTATTTGTTAAGCACTTACTATATGTGAAGCACTGTTCTAAGCACTGGGGAGGTGATCAGGTTGTCCCACATGGGGCTCACAGTCTTAATCCCCATTTTACAGAAGAGGTAACTGAGGCACAGAGAAGTTAAGTGACTTGCCCAAAGTCATACAGCTGACAAGTGGTGGAGTCGGGATTACAACCCATGACCTTTGATTTCCAAGCCCATGCTCTTTCCCCTGAGGAACGCTGCTTCTAGAATAGCGTTTTCCAGGATTTTGGTTTTTTTATTTTTGCATTTTCAGTTCTGCATATTTAGGGACAAACAGAAAATCAACAGAGTGACAGGACAACAGAAACGAAATGAATGACTGAAAAGGTTTCAACTTCTTGTTAATGACCCACTCCGAGTATATAGCATAGGCAGTTGGAGGATCCTAGTGCTAAAAAGGACTTACTGTGTTATCTAGAAGATCCCATAGATTTGAGACAAAAATAAAAAATAAACCTTTCCAAACAGAAGAGGATTTGTCTTCCCTGTAAAGAGGAAATCCCACCATCTCCCTTATTAATGCATTTCAGCATACTAAAACCCCCACCATCAGAATATCCTTCATTCTGTCTCACCTAAGTCTATCATTTGGCAAGCATTTCCTACCCATCTCTTGTTCCTGATAAATTCTGTAAAGGGGCATCTCATTCTTAACTTCTCTGACCTAATTCCTCCAGCCTTGACTGTCAGTTTAAGATGATAAAGACTCTCTTAATCCAAACACCCTCCTTATAATGCTGGGATTTTCACCACTAAATGTGTGCTAGGTCTCACTAGGGTATTGCCCCAGGACCTATGGGGAGAGGGTAAGCTGCGATGACTCTAAACTGGCCAGTGGTTGGCTATCACTTGTGAGAATCAATCAGAACTGAGACAGAGGAAGCACCACTATTCGATTTCTTCCCCTGCTGCCTAGCGTCTTGGTAGTACGAGAGGTCCCTGTTTTTTCAGCACTCCAGTTCCCTTCCCAATACGAATCTGGCCCCGTGTTCAGAGGATCCATGCTATAGTTGAACAGGATTAAATGCAGGGTCTTCAGAGGCCTCTGGGACCAGGTTTCTAGGAGTGATTTTAATATTAATGAGCTCATTAAGCTGCAAAGAAAGCATTCAGTGATTTCAAATAGTTTCATAGCCCCTTAAGACTTCATTAGTGTGGTGCAGGTTTCTCCGTGATTCCTTTATTCTGTTTCATTCTCTACTTTTTTCCTTACCTAGAAACAGACTCTGCTGGTTACTGGAATGAGATTTCTCCTTTCCTCCAGGAAATATGAATCTGAACAATTTACCATTATTGTTCCTACTTTGATAGAGAGGGTAAGGACTGCCCTCACCCCTTTAATCCTCCCTTCTGCATTGTCTAAAGAATCATTTGGTCTCCAATACAGCCAAACTCTTAGACATTTGTCGTACAAGAAAATGCCCTTCTCTGAGCTCCAGGGTGAATACACACCTGACCTGCTCCACATATTCAGTGAAAAACCCACCTCCACTTTCAAAACGCCCAGTGTCTCTCCATACTTATGCAAACTTCCAGATACACACCCCTGCCTATGAACCCGTATTAAAAAAGAGAAAAAGAGTATGAAATTAAAAATGGAGTGTGCAGTGAGAATAGTATTTACTTAGCAACAAGTGCACAGTGAGAATAGTATTTACTTAGCAATAAGATCCAGGGCAAGTCAGCATTAAAAGGACAACAGCCTCCTGAAACACAAGGATGCAGGAACACTGCGACATGGCAAAAGAAATAAAACTGGAAAACTAGAAGCGAGTATGAGGAACTGAAAATGAGCAGGGAGGGAAGTTTGGAAAAGAGAGATTGGGAAATGCAGAGAAAAATGTTGAAGCAGGAAGGAAAAAAATGAAAGGAAAGGGAAAAGTGGGGATTTAGGTGAAATATAGTATCTGTAGGTTGGTGGCAAGAGTGAAGCCAGAGTATCCCTGGACCAGAGCAGACACGATTTTAAAAGCACAGCAAATTCAGGAGTTCAGGGAGCAGCACCAAGAATTCTATTCCATTTTCTGCAACTTCAAAAGAGTATTTTACATCAATACATCTAGAATGTGAGCCCGTTGTTGGGTAGGGACCCTCTCTATATGTTGCCAACTTGCACTTCCCAAGCGCTTAGTACAGTGCTCTGCACACTGTAAGTGCTCAATAAATACGATTGAATGAATGAATGAATAGTGGGTTTCAGTAATTACTAAGTCAATTTTAAGATGGCTCAGTGATGGAATGGATGGTGCTTTAAGAGCGGAAGATGTTTTATCTCATTATTGCCTCACTACCATAAGGATAAATAGTTGATCCACGCCTGTTCAACCTCTCCTACCCAACTATTTGGGGATGCAACAGACAATCAATCATTAGTGTCTACTGGACATCTCCTGTGTGCACACCACTATAGTAAAGCTCTTGGGAGTGTGACCCAGTCACCGCACCATTTTGAAAGATAATCTGGGAAACTGAGTAAAATATAGTCTGGAAAACAAAGAAACTGGAGGAGGGATATCAGCAAAGAGGTTGTTGTAATAGTCAAGCCAGGACATGACAGGGGATGGGTGACCATGGTAGTTGTGTGAATGGAAATAATAATAATAACCTTTGCGGTGTTGAGTGATTAGTATGTGCCAAGCATTGTGGTAAGCATTAAGTTTAATACAATTCAATTTTGTCTATCCCGCATGGGACTCAGAGTCTAAGAAGAAGGGAGAACAGGTACCTTATCCCCATTTTACAGATGAGGTTATTGAGGTACAGAAAAGGTAAGTGATTTGCCCAAGATTACACAGCAGGCAAATGGCAGAGCTGAGATTAGATCCCAGGTCCTCTGACTTTCAGGCCCTTGCTGTATCCACTGGATCATGCTGCTTTCCAAGGAAAGGAACGAATGGATTCTGAAGACGTTATGGGGGAAAACTGACAAAGTTTGGTAATGAACAGATCATGGTGGTTGAAAAAGAGGGAGAAGAGAAGGACAAAATCAAGATTGCCGGTGAAAGGGGGGGATCATAGCAGTGTCAATTGTTATGGGAAATTTAAACAGAGGAGAGAATTTGGCAAGGTATATAATAACGCATCTGGTTCTTGGTTTTAGAAGACAGTTTTGATCTTACAGAAGGAGATCATATTCATGAGTGTCTTTGAAAGATAATTTTTTGCATGCTATCACTATTCATCAATGAAAATAGTACACTATATCTGCCCCTTGTCATTTAGGTGATCCTTACTCAAGCACCAATGGCTAATGTATTTCACCACCCTTCTAGATTGTGAGCTCACTGTGGGCAGGGATTGTCACTCTTTATTGTACTTTCCCAAGCACTTAGTACAGTGCTCTGCATACAGTAAGGGCTCAATAAATACGATTGAATGAATGAATAAGAATGGAAATGTATTTCCTGATACCAGCATTGTATGTGCTTGAGTTAGGTTTGCAGAAGTAGTGATGGCTTGCATTGACCCATCTACAATTTTTTGCCTTGCCACCCTAGGCCCAACAGCATATATCATAGCATAGTACAATGTCCAGTGCCTAGTACAGAGTCAGACCCGTAATAAATGCTTAACAAATACCATAATCATTATTACATCATGAGCCAGTTGCTGGGAGGAATGAATGCCATCTGTGGTCACAGAACAGAATAGCTTCATAACTTCAAGCAGTCCCGGGCATCGCTGTGCCCTAACCCATTTAGTAAACCATTATTGAGTATACTATTCAGAGTGACTTAGCATAGGCCTAGAGTGGATCTTTTCCACCTTCTTACAAAAGCCAGAATAGCTCCTGCTGGCTTTGCAAACTAAATGCTTGAAAGTCAGTCAACTGGAAAGCAAATGATAGCTGACTTTCAATATAACTCTAATAGTTATCCAAACACTCTGATAACTACAAATGAGTTTCTTCTATTATATAATAGTAATAACAATAATGAGATTTATTAAACACTTAATATGCTTCAACCACTGGTATACAAACTAACTGGGTGAGACACAATCTGTCTCATGGAGGCTCACAATCTAAGGAGGAGGAAGAACAGGCATTTTAATTCCAATTTACAGATAAGTAAACTGAGGCACAAACAATTTAAGTGACTTACTCAAGGTCATGCAGTAGACGAATAGCAGAGCTGGCACTAAAGCCAGGGTCTACTGATTCCCAATCTTGGCCTCTTTCCTTTAAGACTTGCTGTCTCTCTAAATAGATATGGTTTGTGTTTTTTCACATTTGGTTTGAACCATGGGAATGTGCTTTCTCCTGCTTTGGGTAGCAAGGGAGGAGAAACTAAATAAATTAAATAAACTAAATGCTAACTAGGATATACTATTTCCCGTAAGGTACTTTCCCACTCATGCCATGTCCTTCTATTCAGGTGAGCTGGTCTTTGGCTATGCCAGCTTCTCCCAGTTGTCACTAAGTGCACTGCCGTTTCAGGGAGATATCTGGTCTATCTATGCCTCTCACTGATGCTTTCTTAACAATCAGTCATATTTATTAAGTGCTTCCTGTGTGCAGAACATGTACTAAGTCCTTGGGAGAGTGCAATGAAGCAGAACTGGTAGACAGGTAGGTATGTTCCCTGGCCACAGAGAGTTTACAGTCTAGATGAGGAGTTTATGCTGAAGATCTTCAGGCACAAGTGGAGCTACTTCCTGAGCTCCAAACTTGAGCAACTATACCAATTCCTCCATTCCTCCATCAGCTGCCTTCTCCTTTACAGTGCTGACAGATGTATTTGGGCCACTGTACAAGGGCAGTGTCAGATGAGCAGGAGAGTGGGAGGTGGAGAAGATTCACAGAGCAGGAACTGGGACTTAACGTCTGCAACTTCTCTCCCCATCTCCAACATTGTTCCTGTCAGAGAACCATTTTAGGAAAGCTTATAGCTCAATGCCTACTCTCACATCACTGGGGAGCTCCTCTCCCCTTCCTCCCCACTGTCCTCACACAGAGAGGGACAAAGACAGACAGATGCAGAGACAGAGGCAGACCCAGAAACAGAGATAGATGGACACGGAGTCATAGAGATATAGTTGGACACAGAGACAGACAGAGGGATAGTTGGACAAAGAGACAGATGGACACACAGGCAGACAGACACAGACAGACAAATGTATGGCAGGGGCAATACTAAGTGTGTCCCACTGACAGCCATTCACAAGGTCATTGCCCCTCTTAAGAGTCAACACACAAACCTGTAAATATATTTTTGGTGAATGTTATGTTTATAACAGAACATGAAGAAATGAAAACTCAGCCCCCTGGGTGCCAATTTATTTTCCCTCAAAACTTTGTGTAGATCTGGCCTAAATAAGGGGAATGAAATTAATTACTCAATTGACTCTAAAATAGTAACAATAACAATAATAATGATGATGATAAACATTTGTAAATTTCTTACATTGTACAAAGCGTTGTACTGAGCCTGGGGAAGATACAAGATAATCAGGCAGATAAACTCCTTGTCCCACAAGTACAAACAACTCAATTGGACCTTAAGCACGACGTCCTCTCAAACTCAGAGTTAGTACTGACACAGAATAACCAAAAGCAATATTTAGTCTTTACAAACACGTTTTCTTGCATTATTCTTCTCAAGGTCCTTTTCACCTCACTGTTGCATAGGCTGTAGATCGGGGGTTCAATAAGGGAATCAAGAGATTGTACGAGAGGGTCAGTAATTTATTGCTTTCTGCCGAGGAGCTAGCTTTGGGTTGTATGTAGGTCAGAATGGCTGCACCACAGAAGGGAGTGACAACAATAAGGTGGAAGGAGCAGGTAGAAAAGACCTTTTTTGTCCCCTCAGTGGATGACATCTTCATGATGGTAGAGATGATGTATATGTAGGAGAGCTGAATGAGAAGGAATGGGACAATATTCAGCAAAATGGTGCCCATCAGTGTACAGAGTTCAAACACGGAGGTTTCTGCACACACGAGCTCTAACACTGGAGGGGTGTCACAGAAGAAATTATCGATGCCATTGGGTCCACAAAAGATTAAACTAAATATCCACAAGGTTTGAACAATTGCCAGAAGCAGCCCCAGAAGGCATGAACCTCCTATCAGTCGGATTAACACGCTTAGGTTCATTAGTACCGGATAGCACAGAGGATTACAGATAGCTAGGTAAGAGAAACTCCCAACAGAAAGACCTCAGTCACTGAGGTGTGATTTCTACTTGTTATTTCTGTGGCACACGTGCTGATTTTTTTTTCTTTCGGTGTAAAATCAAGAAATTACCACTTTTAAACAGAACTTAGGTTCTTTAAATTCCCTTGATGGCATCCATTTTTGGTCTAATTTTCTCCTTCATCTTTATCATTTGACTAGTGGGCATGCTGTATATCAGACCTAGGATAAGTGAATGCATAAAATATAAATATTTGGTGAATGAAGAAAAAACAAAACAATACAGGCTTGAAAAGCACAAATATATCTATATTAGATCCAGTTTAAATCTCCATTGGATTTTGAGAATCCCATAGAGTGGTTCCTGTCCTCTTCCCATTTTTCCAGGATTATTTGCTCCTGTAGCTCTATGAACACCAGCACAGCAGCAGCTGTGGAAGGAGGTAGAAGGTGGTGTTGGCAGAGGTGGGGAATATATCTGAGGACTATTGCAAATTGGATTTAAGGGTATTACCTCAGTGGCATAAAGAGCTCCTGGTGATATGACCTTGGGAAATGCTCAGTTAACCTAATTGTTAAAACTGTCCTGGTGCTGTATATCATATTCCCAACTTACTCTGGACTCCTGTTAGGTTTTATGACAAATACATTCACGAACCAATTCATCTTGTGGTGTTGACCATTCTCTGAGCAAAGCATTTTGGGAATATCCATTTCTTTTTCCTTTTTTTTAAAGATCTGGCTACTCTCAGAATGTTAGTACTACGTGGTGGGGTAAATGTATGGTACCTGGTTTATCCTGGCAGGAAATCCAGAATAGATAGAAATAGAATAGGTAGACAGTGGGGCTTTCCTTTCTGTAGCTCAAGTGAATGCACACTGGAATAATAGAGAAACTCGAGTGAATATCGTAGTATCATCCTGAAAAAAGATCATACAAAATCTGTGGTCATATTCCTGAACAATGACATTTGTGGTATTTGGTGAGTATGGTATTTATTTTGCACTTACTATTGTCAAGCACTCTTCTAAGTGCTAGAGTAGATACAAGTAATCACATCAGGCCTAGTCCCTGTCCCACGTAGGGCTCAACAATATACATATAATATAAAAAATATAAAATTACCTGAATTCTGAACAACACAGTGGAATTTATTTTCATCAGAAATCCACTATAATTCTGTCATCTTCAAGAACAAAACCATATCTGCTATATCAATTAAAAAATGAAATAATTATGGATAGTTGTTTCCAATTTCACGCACTTTGAGGGATTAATATTTTCCTAAAATTTTAAATAATACCAAGCAAGCACATCATTACTTAACTGCCTGGGGGATCAGGCACCCATTGACCTCAATTATTATCTCATACAAACAGTCCTGGTCTAGTAGGGAATGTATTCATACACATAAATTTCTAGAAAAATAAAGCTTTCTTAGAACTCGGGTTCAAAAGGCATAATCAGCACTGATATTCTATGACTGAATTACACTGATTTCATTTGGATAAGCAAAGTAATAGTAATAATATCTAATTTCAATTTTATATAGACATTCTCTTTAGAAGGATGAAGGAGGCAATTCTTTTAAACTGAAAACATCATTTC
Source organism: Tachyglossus aculeatus (assembly GCF_015852505.1). Classification (NCBI taxonomy): domain Eukaryota; kingdom Metazoa; phylum Chordata; class Mammalia; order Monotremata; family Tachyglossidae; genus Tachyglossus; species Tachyglossus aculeatus. The sequence goes on from NW_024044845.1 coordinate 1,302,290, forward strand.
AGGATCCCAGACAGTTAAACACTAGCACAATCAATCAATCAATCAATCATATCTACATTTGAACACTTCCTGTGTGCACAGCACTGTACTAAACACTTAGGAGAGTACATACAATAGAGTTGGTAGACACATTCCCTGCCCACAGTGAATTTACAGTGTGTGGGGGATAGATATAAAATAATATAAATAAATAAATTTCAGTTATGTACAAAAGTACTGTGGGGCAGAGGCAAGAGTGAATAAAGCATTCAAATCCAAGTACAAATGAGAGAGCCATTTTGGAATTCATAATGTCTTGCAATAGAAATTGTTGAAATACAAGAGAGATTCAGTGTTAAACCCTAACGGCTTCCCAAAGTGGGGCATAAGCAGTGGGAAAAACTAATTTCAACGTGAACTCCTGCTACTGGGAGGCATATTGAGTAACCGTTGATTTGCTTTCACTACTTTCAGACAGGATCAGTCTAAAACCATCTAAGACAAAGGGTGATTTGTCCTGTTGACCTACTGAAGGTCCCTCCACCCCCTCCCTCAACAATCTTTTCCTTGTTCTTGCTCCCAGAAAACTCCTTTCCATCTTACCTAAATCCCTCCTACAGCAGGTAAGCCTATTTGAAAAATTGAGGTGTTTTCCTTTATTTTCAGTTCATCATTTTTTCCAGTTTCATATATAATTATGGCATTTGTTAAGCGCTTACTATGTGCTGAGCAGTGTTACCTTAGATCCTTTTTTCTATCTTAACCAACTGCCCTGGCCTCCCCACTCTCCAAATTGATAATCAGGTACTCGAAATCATTTTGGCAATGATGTTAGGAAGTTGGGTTTCCAGACACCAAAGCAGGTAGATAACTTGCCCTGAACTTCCCTTCTCCCACGTTATGCTCCATCCTTCCCAACGTTTGCAGTCACCATCAAGACTCAAAGCCAAAAACAGTGAGCAGTCAACACCTCTGCCTTTCTGGCATCATTTGGTAAAGGGAAATATTTGGGTCCTTTCTCTGATTTCTGCTGCATTTAAAGCAAGGAAGTTAAAAATCCTGTTTTTCTAACTCTATTTCTTCCATCATCTGACTTACTATAAGAAAAAGAAGGCAGAGCAGTGCACCTACCTCTGCTCAGTCATCTCGTTCTGGGGTCCACGAGGTGACGAGTCAGAATTATATTTAGGATGATTGACTTCTGGGACCAGGTTTCCAAGATGTTTTCTAACAGTATGCTAGGCACCATAGCTCATTAAACTACGTTCCCTGTAAAGAAATAACACAGATGTTTCACATGTTTGTATGTCCCATAGGGCTTATTGCAAAAACTATCCTCAAAGTTTAAAATAGTGGTGGTATTTGTTAAGTGCTTACTACGGTGAGAAGCAGTATGGCATAGTAGATAGAACATGGGCATGGGAGTCAGAAGATCATGGGTTCTTAATCCCGGCTATGAGGTTTGTCCACTGTGTGACCTTGGGTAAGTCACTTCACTTCTCTGTGCCTCAGTCACCTCATCTGTAAAATGGGAATAAAGATTGTGGGCCCCATGAGGGAAAGGGACTGTGTCTAACCTGATTACCTTGTCTTTACCCCAGTGTTTAGAACAGTGCTTGGCACATAGTAAGGGTTTAAGAAATACCGTAATTATTATTATGTGTCAAGCATTTTGTAAGTACTGGAATAGGATATCACGTGCTTAACAATGTGCTTGGCATGCAGTAGGCACTCAATAAATATGAATTGATTGATTAGCTGGTTGAATGGAGAAAGTTTCATCTACTGCAACCTCTCCCACATCCTCTGAAAAATCATTTAACCCCAACCACTGCCAAGATCCTGTCTTCATGCTCTGATTTTTGGCACGTGAAATTAATTTACTGAACTGTCATTGGCAGGTAAGAGAATTCCACAGTGGACTCCTCTTTTGATTGAATCACACTGGTCTCACACTCCCAAATCTGAATATGCAACCTGGGAAATTTAGAGTGCAACAGAAGCAGTGAGAGAAGCAGTGCCTAATGGAAAATGCAAGGTCTTGGGAATCAGAGTTCCTGGGTTTTAATTCTGGCTCTGCAACTTCTCTGCTGTGCTATGTTGGACAAGTCACTTCACTTCTCTGTGCTTCAGTTATCTCATCTGTAAAATGGGGATTAAGACTATGGGTCATGGACTGTATCTAGTCTGATTAGTGTGCATCTATCCCAGCATTTAGTACAGTCCTGGCACATGAGCACTTAACAAATATCATTTAAAAAAATCATCTGTCGTCCCTGCTAGACTGTAGGCTTACTGTGGATAGATAATGAGTCTGCCAACTCTATTATAATGCGTGGCTTAGTGGAAAGAACACGGACTTGGGAGTCAGAGGTCGTGGGTTCTACTCCTGGCTCCGCTGCTTGTCAGCTATGTGACTTTGGTCAAGTCACTTAACTTCTCTGGGCCTCAGTTTTCTCATCTGTAAAATGAGGGTTAAGACTGTGAGATACACGTGGGACAATCTGATTACCTTGTATCTACCCCAGCGCTGAGAACAGTGCTTAGCACATAGTAAGTGCTTAACAAATATCATCATCACTATTATTATCATTAACATTAATCTCCAAATCACCTCATACAGTACTCTGCAAAGAGTAAGCATTCGATAATTTCCATTGACGTTGTTGATGATGATCGAATCTGCTCATCCTATTCACCAGCCCTATATTCCATCTGCTATACAATCCCTCATTTCCAGCTGCTTCCACGTCTTCTCAAGGACAATCTACCAGCAGTTCAAACTCAGTAATGCTGAAAGTGAGCTTCTAGGCATCCATCCTTAGATTTATTTCTCCCCTTCATGACTTTCCGATTGCAGTATAAAACACCACCACCACCCTTTCTATCCTAAAAGCTGGTGATCTTGTTGACCCTATTACTCCAGGTCCATGGGGCAGCCCACCCAATGTCAATCAGACTCCTCATCCTCCCTGACACCCCAGTGGAAGCCCACTCTTCTTATCCCTGCAGGATATACTTGAGATGACAAGATGACAATCATCTTGCTCATGCAACCCACATAATCAATCTATATCACTAAATCCTGTTTGTTCAAGATTCACATCGCCAAAATCCACCTCTCCATTCAATGTTACCATGTTAATACAAGCACGTATCTTATCCCACCTTGTTTACTGTATCAGCCTGCTTGCTGACCTCCCTCCATACTTCTATATGCTGCCCGGATCATTTTCTAAAAAAAATTTCAGCTCAATCATCTCCTCAGCAAACAGAAACTCTTTAAAAGCATTCAATCATCTTGCCCCCTCCTATCTCACATTGCTTCTCTTCTACTGCAACTAGCCCATATATTTGGTTCCTCTAATGCCACTCCTCTAATACTCGCTGTACCTTGATTTTGTCTATCTCACCGCTGACCTCTCACCCTCATCCTGCCTCTGGCCTGGAACATACTCCCTCTTCAATGACAGACAATTAGTCTCTCTACATTCAAAGCTCTATTGAAGGCACATCGCCTCCAAGAGACATTCCCTTATTAAGCTCTCATTTCTTCTTTTCTCATTCCCTTCTGTGTCACCTGGTTTGCTCCCATTATTCAGCCCTTCCTTAGCCCCATAGCCTTTATGTATTCATTCATTCATTCAATTATATTTATTGAACGCTTACTGTGTGCAAAGCACTGTACTAAGCACTTGGGAAAGTGTATTACAGAAACAACAATCATACACATTCCCTGCCCACAATGGGCCCACCGTCTAGGTAGAGTAAATAGATTGGCAATTAGAGAACTAGGATGGTGTAGTGGATTAGTGGTTCTAATCTCAGTTCCACCACCTGTCTGCTGTGTGACCTTGGGCAAATCACCTCAATTATCTGGGCCTTGGTTAACCTCATCTGTAAAATAGGGATTGAGACTGTAATCTCCATGTGGGAGAGGGACTGTGTCCAACTCAATTTGCTTGTACCCACCCCACCACATAGTACAGTGGCTGGCACATAGTAAGCATGTAATAAATACCATCATTATTAGAGGATGAGATGGGCATTAATATAAATAAATAAATATACAAATTACAGATTTATACATATATGCTGTGGGGATGAGAGGGAGCATGAATAATGGGAGCAGGTCAGGGTAGTGCAGAAGGGAGTGGGAGGAGAGGAGAGGAGGGCTTAATCATGGAAGGCTTCTTGGAAGAGATGTGCTTTCAATAAGGCTTTGAAGTGGGGGAGAGCAATTATCTTTCTTCCCAGATACCTTCCCAGACTAAGCCCCACTATTCCTCATCTCTGACTCCCTTCTGCATCGCCCTGATTTGCTGTCCAGGCTCTGTCCTTAAATGTGTTACTTTCCCCTAATCCCTCTTGAATTTCATTCTCTTTTTCATGGAAAACTTTCTAAAGTGTCAAGTTTACCTTCAATTCTATTTTAATCTATCATTCATTCATTCATTCAATCGTATTTATTGAGCACTTACTGTGTGCAGATCACTGTATTAGGCGCTTGGGAAGTACAAGTTGGCAACACGTAGAGATGGTCCCTACCCAACAGTGGGCTCACAGTCTAGAAGTCTATCAAATGATAACCCCACCCAGAAGAAGATAGGCACAACAAGGACCAACAAATTTAATTGAGAAGCACCGTGCTTAGTGGATAGACAATGGCATTGGGAGTCAGAAGGACCTGGGTTCTAATTGCAGCTCCACCACTTGTCTGCTGTGTGACCTTGAGAAAGTCACTTCACTTCTCTGTGTCCCAGTTACCTCACCTGTAAAGTGGGGAATAAGACTCTGAGCTCCATGTGGGAAATGGATTGGGTCCAACCTGATTAGCTTGTATCTCCCCACTGCTTAGTACACTGTCCAGCTCATAATAAGTGCTTGAAAAATACCACTGAAAAAGAAAAATGTCTGACGAAAGGAATTGAATAAGTAGTAGATCTCTAGGTGT